>NW_010118829.1:5426-27889 GCF_000699245.1 Pterocles gutturalis
TTCTGTGCTTGCCAAAGCTTCATTCCCTATCCGAGTGCTTGCAGCCCCATTGGAGAGGGAGACATCAAGCCCCACAGTATGGGGGGGGGATCCCAGGGCTTTGAAGACAGTCATTAATCACACACGTTAAAAAAAAAAAAACCAATGCTGAATCTATCTGAGCCCTCTTCCCCCTGCAGTTGTTGATGGTCTCTGTCTCCAACCTCTGGAAGGTCCAACTGGCCCACAATGGTGGTGTAGCTTCTGTGTCCTCTTTGGTTGCTTCCCTGGGCTCCTCATGGCTGTTCCATGAATGTCCAAACGGGCATCGTCAGCCCTGGGGCAGCTCCACAGTTTGGTTCACATGTTGCCCTTCCCCTCCAACCAAGGCTGCTCAAGATCGTATCCCTACAGCCGTTGGTGGCACACGGGGGTCCTTCCTCACCTGGGGCTACACCTTTGTGCCGAGCTAGCAAAGGTTGTGTACACGGTGAGAAATGCTGACAGAAAGCTTTTTACCCATCAACTTATTTCTTTTAGGCAGATTGGAGGTCCCAAAAGCTTTCTTAGGACTAAAAGGGATTTAAAAGCATCTTAGCAACTATGTCACTCACCATGTTGTTTCTACTCCTCTGGGTGCAAAGAGGAAAGGTTCTGATTTAGTGACCTTTTCTTTTTCATGGTGGATGTTTTAATCTGGTATGAGGGCACTAGCAACTGAAACGCTAGTTGAAATCGGAAAAGGCTTTAAAGGTCAAACATTCATGACTCAACGCTCAACGCTGACCCAAGATTCACGTGAACTCGGGAGCAGAAGCCCCAGATGTCCAATGTCCTGTCCTACAAGCACCCGCAAGGTCAGGCTGTTCACCATGGAAGGGCTGCCAGCTTTTCCAGCAAGCTGTGTCATGAGAGACAAGATTAGAAAAGATGATACCGATGGATAACCATCCAGAGGTTTGAGCGATGAGTGTGTGCATTTCAAACCTGCAGAGCAATTATAGCAATAAAGAAAACAGTGGAACATTAAGCATTTGCTGTGGTATCAGACAGGAAAAAAAAAGACATGTTCAGACGCAGCAAAGGCAGGGAGATGATTGTTCGCTATGAATACATCGCAGAGGTAAGCATTAGAGGGAGAGGAGTGCTATTTAAGCTAATGGACAATTTTGTCATGAGAACAAATAAGTATAAACTAGAGGCTAAAAGGATGTTTTCATTCTCCATAGAAGGGAATTTCTAGACTAGCCATTCAGTGGTGGGGATTGGGAAAAACAAACGAACCAGACTGATAATGGGGGTTAATATGGGATGCGAAGGGGACTGTCGGATACAGCAACACAGAGCCGCCTTTCAAAGCCCAGAAGGCTCCTTCTACTCCCACTCCCGTATTAGAAGAGCACTCAGAAATTCTTCCTTTTATCCACTTTATATCTCCTTCTCTTCCCCATGCTGCAGCCCAGCATCCACCCCACATCCTTTCAGCAGCAAGTTCGCTGTGCTGGGGCAGATCCACACTCCTGGGACCATATTTTCGGTGATGGGGCATGCACAGCCTCCCTTCGCTCAGCAGCGGGGCCAATTGTCCATGCCAGGACCTGCTCTTCTCGGCAGCGTGGCCGGTGGGCTGTTTGTGCGCTCAAGGTTACCTTGCAGACAACTTGAAGACTATGTTTAATTCCAACAGTTTTTTAAGAGAGAGAGCTGGAGCAGGTTTCCTTTGCCTTAGAGTCAATTCCCAAGGTTTCAAGCTGTGCGTAATGTTAACTCTGGTTTTATTAGGCCTTTAAAGTGCATTTTTATAACATTTTGGCTCAAACAAATCTACCAACCATAGCACAAAGTAGATGATAAGGGCTAATAAAGTCCCAATTCATACGCAGTTTAAAAATTTGTTCTGTTTTATGGCTAAATCAATGGACAGCTTTTTGAAAAGCAATGTTTCCTCTGGGTAGAGACGATCTCCACTTTGTACAGCTGGGCGCTGACACTGGTGTCGTGAACGTGGAGGTCAGATCCTCAGCTGGTGCAAACTGGTGCAGTCTGGCTGATTTAAATGGAGATGCACCACCTGATAAAACAGCCTTCAGGGTTCTCTCCAGGTTATCAGCTCTTTGCCAGCAAAGGACCTACTTGAATTCCCGTTGTAATTAGGGGGTGAATTGCTGTCGTTTGCAGCAGAAGCTGGCTCAGGGTTTTTGGTGGAAGTTAGCGGTGCCATTACCATCGCTATGGGGAACAAAGTACTTGGGAAGGAGGTTCAGACCTGGGATCGTTGCCTTGAAACCAGGCGTCAAGGGCTGGGGTGGGATGGGTGGGAACTGGCTGCCAACAGAGATGCAGAAGGAGGACCAGATATCTCTGCTGGGCATGGGGAGAAGCACACCAGGCACTTCTAAAGGTGATACTGACCCTCAGCTTGTCAAGATGGGACTTTTCTTAATACAAATATCACATAGCATTAAATCCTGATGCCTCCGAGCACACTTGCAGGGTGCTCTGCTTTACAAGTCTGTGGTTGGCATGTTCTGGGAGTGGTGACAGAGTCTCTGCAAGCCACAGAAACACTAACATTTCCTTTTGCTTTTCATCCACCAAGGTCCTCGCTGCATCTGGAGCAGCACCTTGACATTCGGGTACCAATGAGTTACATGCAAAGCCTCCCGAGGAATCTTTTTTCCCTGCATCCATCCATTAGGGAGGCTGCACGCGGCGGCGTAGAAAGCTTCGCTGTGTGCCCTGCCACCCCCGCGCCTTCCCGTGGTGGGATTCCTGGGTCACCATGAACTCATTAGTCTCCATTTCATCGGAGCAATTTGCATACATTGCCCATCTGTTCCTATTCAGCGTCGCTCTCTGGCCACATGCACCAGCATAAAATCGCAATATCTCAGCTGCAAGACAGGCAGGAAAACGTTTACTTAGGAAAAAATAAGCCACTTTTTTTTTTTTTTTCCCTATTGTGCTTACATTTTATGGAAACATTTATTTTTTCTGAAGTTCTGTAACAGCTTGTTTTACAAGAACCTAAACGAGGCTAAATTTGCCCTGCTTGCATTCCTGGAGCGTGGGGGAACCTGCCAACCTTGGCTCTGTGTCTGCAGCCCATGTATGTTATTAAATGACGAGCTGCTAACAGCTTCCTGCCGTACAGATGGCAGCTCCGCATCCTTATTTTGATGGCGTCGTCACTCCTGAGACAGACAGGCTGAAAGGAACCTGAAAGTAATGAAGGCACTGGCAAAAATCCCAAGCGATGGGGAGGAAGAGTGAGTGCGCACAAGGCAGAGTTATTGAAAATGCCACTAAGTAAAATTAATTAAAATCATTAAAAGACATGATGACTATTCATTACCTAATGATATCTGCAACTTTTAGACAATCTGGAGTTGTTTTCCATCTATTAGCCTAACCCTACAAGTGTGTTGGAAAACCCAAGGAAATAATGAATGCCTGGGAAAACTGGGAAGAAGAGCGTTACCTGCTTGGGCTCAGTACAGCACAGGCTGCCTGGCTGCAATATGAATAATAATCTTAATAGGAACAGTACTTGTAGGAACTCATTGGGGTGTTAAATGGCCCAGTTTGGAGAAACATGAAGCTTTGCAAGCTTGGTGCAGTGCAGGCACTGTCTCCAGATGGATGGACATCAGCACGTGCCTTCAAACTTCCCTGACCAAGAGGATTTGGGGGAACAAGGAGCAGCACGAGACCCTTTCTCACTTCCCCGTGGACAGTCTGGGGACAAAAGTCCCACGCATGGGATGCTGGTGGCTTTGCTGGGAGAGCACCGAGCTGGCCAGCCACCTGCAAACCACCGGAGCAGGCACAGGGCTGCAGCCCCAGCGCTGCTGCCGGCGACGAGTTAATATTCCCAGCTGAGCTTGTAATTCCTCATGTTTTCCTGAGAAAACAGCTTCATCAAAGGCACTCCTGAAGGGTTTTATCTTCCGCCGCCCGTGAGCAGGGTAGCACAAACAAATCCTCACTTCCCGCTTTTCACCTTCGCGCTTTTTTTTTTTTTTTTTTTTTTGCAGGGCTGTTTTTTCCTGGCAGCGAGATCACAGCGTGCGTATACGCGCTTACTGCCGAGCAGACGCCGTGACAAGGCAGTGATCAGCGGGGAAATCGCTTTATTTTGAAATCGCCAAGTTCAAAGCGGGCTTCTTCCCATCTCTCCCATTCGCCTTGCACCCTCCGGGCTGGTGTGATGGGAGGGTGCAAATTGCATCCGCGTGGCACCGCTGGGCAGTGGGATGTGTGACCTGCCCTGTGCATCACCCTCCACTCCCTGCCAGCTGCTGTCTGGGAAAAAAAAAGGCAAAAAATCGAACGCAAAGCAAGGTGGCAGTGCCAAGTGGGGTTCTCCATCCACACAGAAAGGAAGGATGTATGAGCCCTTCATTTATCTCAGCCTAATTGGCCTTGAGTCCTGCTAATTAGCCAGGAAGCTTTCCAAAGTAATGCAGATATAGCCGATATTCCTACAAGAGCGTTTTCCTCTTTTAACATTTGCACAGTTAGACACCAATTAATAAAGGCATCTGGGCCCCGCAGCTTCCAGTTTTGGATGCTTGAAGGTTGCTTGGCTGCCTGGAAAGGTCTGACCTGGAGTCGTAGAGGGAGGAAAATCACTTCTTCGCTTGAAGACAATGGGAGCTGCAGATCTCCAGCCCTTCAAAAGCCTGTGGAGGTGGCTGCAGTGGAACGGAGGCTCCTCAAAACCCTTAAAAATGCATCCGACAGCTAAAGGCGTGGGAAGATCGTCCTGAGCTTCTGCAACTCTGCTGGCTTTGTCACTGGAAACGTTCCATGATGCCACAAATACTCGGAGTTTTTTGTTCACAGCTATAATTTTTACTTAAAAAAAAAAAAACCCCAAACCCTAAGCAAGCAAACTCTGTTGGAACGGCGTGAAGTTCACCGGAGCAACAACCCGCTGAAATACAGCGCAAGGGTTCTGCAAATCCAAACACACCAACAAAAACCAGAGCAGCGAGTACAACACAGCCGAGGTGTGAAAACGCAGCTTTCGAGCACCCCAGAAACCCTCCCCAGTGCCCAGCAGCACATGAGAGAGGTTACAAAGGGCTGTTCAACCCCAGCCAAGCCTACCACGCCGTTCTGTGCTAATTATAACGGTCTGGCTCTCGCTGGGCAGGTGTGTGTGGGTGTCCCCGCTGATTTCGACTCGTGGCGGGGCTGTTTGTGCTATTTCTGTGTACCTTGCCGGTGCTTTCCCCATCGGAGGTATATTCTCTTTTTGCTGCTTGAAGCCCTGCTCACAGTGACGGGAGTTCAGCATCCTATTCCCGTCTCAGCAGGACGGAGCCCTTCGAAGGGAGGATGCAATTAAGATCACTACATCGTAGGGCTTTACTTCATCTTGGTGAACACAAAGGGATTTTTGTTGTTGTTGTTGTTCCCCATTTGTAGGAGGAAGGAAACCCAGAGCCCGGTGGGAATGTTGCTTAGCAACTGAGCCGGACCCACACGCTGTTAAATGTAAAAAGATAAAATGCAAAAAAAAAATCTCATTTAAAACAACCTTACAGGTTTCACCTGACAAAGACTGAGCGGATCTGCCGGAGTGTATCTGCTGCCTTATCAGCAAGGGGATGCCTTGCACGTGGCGGTGTTTTGCAAGCAGGGCATTACCGTCTTTTTCAGGATTTTCTGCTTCGTTAACTGCTTGGCTGCCAAATAAAGTGCATTAAAAAAATGAGTGCTCCTTGCTGCCTTATTTCTCACTCAGACCCAAATTGGGGTCAAGCAATGAGCTTGATGTGCTTTGGAGGGACTGTGAGCACAGCTGGTAACAAATCCTTTTTCCACTGAGAAAAGCGTGTGTACCCCCAAAGCCAGTTTGGATGGAAAACATTCAGCCAGGCACAGATTTTTGCTGAAATCCAGCTCCTCCCAAAAACACAATCCCCAAAGATTCCTTCTTCCCCTGCAAAATCCCACATCATCATGTTGCTCCCCACAAAGACCTTTGCTTACTCAAGGGGTTCAAGGCGTGATCCCCCATTGAGGTTTGCTTGCTCCCCACACTTTCCAGGCACAGGTGGAACAAAGGAGATGCTGAGATGGATAACGGCCCCATGCTCCGGACAGCGCTGAAGAAGGGGTGGGAGCTCTGCTGGTTGGCACATCTCCAACCAGACAAACTACGACCATTCCTGATCCGCATCTGGTGAGAGATGCTGGATGTCTTAATACGCCTTTTCTAGCTCTAATTTCCAGGAACCTTTAAAAAAGTGTGACAATGATGAAAATAACAATAAGAGGAACACGGAGCAGCAAGGCATCCAATATTTTAAATGATGGGACCTCTAATCCTGCTCTCCAGATAGATCATTGCTCCTGGCTCCGTGTTGGCATTTTGAAAGGGGCTCTCTCTCTGCAAGGAGATGCACTCAGAGGATTATAAAATAACAATCAGGATAATCCCAGACAAACAAAAGAGGCAGTCAAGCCCCGGGCTTTTTGGCGTATTGCTTCAAGTGGGCTGTTGTATTTTTCGCTCTTTTCTGCTAATTGTGATGCTGAATAAACCATCCTGGATGGGGAAACCGTGACCTTTCCAGCAGCCAATTCCAGAGGATGCTGTTTGTACCTTCGGCTCCTGCAGACCTGGGCGAGTCCTGAGGGACTGAGGAGGAATAATGGAGTTGGAGATTCTGCAGCCGTTACCTATTCATAGGTGAGCACCGAGACCTTATTTTAAGCTTGGCCCCTGACTTCAAGCAACACGAAGCTACTCTGTATGTGTTGGGTTTTCCTGACCTTTCAGCTGTTCAGTCCGCTTGGGTTGAGCAGACTCCGACACAAAGTGGAGCTCATCTGCTGTACAAAGGATCGCTGTTTGCCTGCCTGCCTTCTCACTAGGCATAGGAGAGATTATTTTGACAATGAGAAGCCCCCAGTGAGGGATGTAAATCCATACTTACAAGGGAAGGAGGTAAAGTCTGGCTGGAGATGAGCTGCAGAACGAGCGGGTGTTGAGAATTCAGCACCAGAGGAGGTTCCTCTCTACAAGCACTGAGAAAACACAGCGAAACACAGAGAGCAAAGGTTCTGGAAGGGTTTCTCAGGTTAAAATCTGGGGTTGTGGAAAACTCTTAGAGTGAAAGAAGACTTCAACATCTTCTCTTTCCCCACTGCAAGAGAGGAAGCCTCCTGGCAGAGGAAACTGAGGTCCCTTTCCCATAACAGCCTCAGCACACTTTTTTTCCATCATGTTCCCAATCTTCTATCGCATCCTATCAGCAGTGGACCAGCAATGACCTAAACACTATTGAAAATAAATAATTTCCAGCAGGGAAGATTTCTGCTCCTATTTTCCAGGTCTTGGGCTGGAGCGATGGGCACTGCCACCCACACGCCATCAGCGTGCGACCTTGCAGCTGTGCGATGCCTTAGCAAGGTGCTGGGAATTTAAAGCCACCAACCAAGGCCGACCAGCAAATTGCAGTGTCAAGCCTTTGATGAGGTGTTTAGTTAATTGGCCTCATTTCTTGGTCTCTAGCAATTTCATCTGCTGTGAAAACAGCCTGTGGAGGAGCGCACGCACAGCCCGAGCAAAACAAATGATCATTTGAACTCACATTCCAGGTAGTGTGACGCACCTTTATTCCAATGAGAATTGAAGGAACAATACTTCAAAGCCATAAACATTCTTATTCAATGAACACTTTAAATGCAACGTTAATTTATTTGGGACATTTAAGTTTAATTTCTCTCTTAATTGGAATGTTATGGTATTTTAAATAGCAATTGATTATTAAAAATATATCTGCTCTTTTGAGCCTTAACAAGCTGGAACTGATGAATATTTTACTGAAGAGGTGCTAAAGCCTCAATAGATGTTTTTAATAATCTCATTTGGTGTTTAACGTAGAGGAATGAGCTGTCATTTTAAATCTAGGGAGACGCATCTATTTGCAAATAATATTGCTGCTTATTGCATAATACTGAAATGCCAGGTGATTTTTTCCAGGTTTCCTCTCAACTATACCCTGAATAATTAATTAGCATTATACCAGCATACAGAACCCACCTTATGAATCCCTTTTTAAATCTTCATTTCCAAAGCAGCAATGGCTGAGCGTGTAAAGCCTTAGTGCTGGAGGTGGGATGAGAAAAGCCAGCATCTCTACAGAGAATATAGTTAGGTGATGTTGCTGTCATCTAGAGGGCAACACGCATTGCTGCTTCCTGGAAAAGCTGCTTAACAAAACCCTTATTAATAGCGGTGCTGCCGCTCGGCCGGGTGTGCTCCGGTGTCGGTGGCCGGCGGGGAGGGAGCCAAGCTGGAGCCTTGTTCTGTTTCTATGTCGATTGGATGCAACGCTTTGCTCTCCTCTCCCCCGGCTGTACCTCCATGCAGCTCAAGGCAGCATCTGCCTTTCTGAATTATGAATGTTTTCCCAGCTGCCCCACATTGTACGGATTTTATCTGATTTTTTTTTTTTTTTTTTGGTAGGAAGTCCTAATTTGAGGATTGCACTGGATCTATTTCTCCCATTTCCTGTGCTTGCTCTCCCCTAGCAAACACGGTGTAATTGCTGAGTTGTGTGCAGATTAAAAAATTCTTTTATATACCCAGTCAGCTTTTTGGGATTCTCTGGATTTTGGTGGGGTTTTTTTGGGGTTTTTTTGGGGGGGTTTTGGGGGTTTTTTGATTTTTTTTTTTTTTTGGTGAAGGCATTACATGTCATCTTGAAGTGGATTGCTGTGAGCTCCTTTGTCTGCTCCCCCTGCGTAGGTGTGTGGATGGATCAGTGGCGGATGACATCAGGTGATTTAAAAGTTAATGACATCTTTGCAAAGAAAACCTCCATCTGGGTAACAGAACACATTGTTTTCCTTGAAAATGAAACTCCACACTTTAAATGGCGAGTTCATCTCTAAATGCTGTCGAATCCGGTGTCTGGCCAACTGGGTTTAAAGCCCATTTCTGAAAGTCTTCCACACAATCTGTCATTCAGGCAGCTTCCAGGTTATGCTTGGATTCGACGGCAGGTTTGTGTCTATAACACGGCCCCTGATTGACAAGGATATTATTGTATAGATGACTCTGAATTCATATTCATATATAAGAGGATTTCAAGCCTTTTTTTTTTTTTTTTTCTTTCTAGGAGATTTTTCCTCACTGTTAAACAATACTGTATATTCTATGAAAATGAAGCATTGGAATGATGTCAGCTTGACACAGTTTTCCGAGTCTCATCGAGGATGTGCATCGTACAAGGTACATCCCAGGACTCTGCCCCCGGAGCACTGATCCCCAGGGAAAGCCCTGACTCCATTCCCCGGTCCTGCACAGCGCATTTGGCACCAACTCTTCGCCCAGCTCCAAATTCCTGTGATTATCCACAACACTGGAGCATCCTGAGCCTGCACAGCAATGTCAGAAACCTCATCTGGCAGGATTTCCTCCGGGCTTCCCCCCTCCAAAAAGGATTTCTGGTTCTGTCATCCTCCCAGAGAGCTGAGACCTGCTGCTCAGAGCTTTCTTTAAAATATTGACTGGTCCAGGGCAGATCCTCAGCTGCCAAAGGTGATGTAGATGAATTTTGTGACTTCTAACCCAACAGTTTCACCCAAACTGACCCATTCTGGGAAGTTTTCGTTGCTTGGTTTTGATTTAGGGGAAAACACCTTTCTCTCTCATTTCCCTCATTTTTCATTTCTTTTCCAGGTGCTGGGTGGACCATGAAGAATCTCCAGCTGACTGGGAGGACCAGACCCATCGGCAAAAACTCTTCTTGGGAGATTTCTGCCAGGACAAGAGGAGGTCCCTCGCTGTTGGTGCAATGTCTCCAGCTCTGTGTTGGCATCTGCAACTGAAGAGACCCAATGAGTGCAATTCACCCTTGTGTTTTCCATCCTCCTGGAAAAGGATTTGGGGTTTTTCTCAACCCCCGACCCCCAGGCATGGCATGAAGCACATCCTCCCACCAGCCCAACACGTATTCTGTGCTGCCACCCAGGGACACAGAAGGAAATGGGTCAATGGGTTTGCCAATTAAAATTTCAGGAATCTTCATCCTCCCTGATGCCAGATGATAAGGCGCAATTAAAAATTAAAGGTAGCGATGCTTTCACATTCCCATGGTTGAACCTCGTCTGGCTTCCCTTTGTGTTATTCTGTACACTGAGGCGGAAAAGAAACAGCGCTGGGTGGCTGGAGGGACTGGGTTGGTGTCCCCCACTGCGAGGTGGCCCCGGAGAAGCTCAGGAAGCTTTGCAGAGCACGAGCAACTGTAAACCTCCATGGGGTGTTCATGGTGGGTAAGGTGCAGGGAGCGGTGACAATCCCGTCATCATCTGCAGAAGATGACTCTCCTGACAAGCAGATCCACCAGCTGAGCAAGCAAATGGGGCTGTTAATCATCACTGTGTTCCAGAGCACTTAAAAACAAGTGCTCGAGCGATCCAAGATGTGCAGAGGAAAAGATAAAGCAACCATGAAAGGAGGCACGGCTGGGGCAGGAGAGCTGCCACGGTTGGATGCCCACTCCGCTTCCCACCGCTGGGCACAGGGGATGGCGCTTCCCACCTGCCTCGCAGTCCTCCCGCAGATAACACCGTTCAATTTAATTTCACGTTACAGACATCACAGCATCAATCAGGCGGTTGTAAATTGGTAGAGCCGCTATTCATTTTGTCCGTAAATCAGGAGTGTGTGGTGCGACTGAAGTTATGCTTTTCGTGTATGCATAAAATTAAATTCAAACCCATCGGCGGTATCGTTAATCTGCTGTGTTAAAGACAGATGTCTGGGTTGACTAAAACCCAAAAATAAATGAATGAACATTGTAATAAGGTTTCAGCTCTGACACTCCACTGAAGCCAGAGCAGGTACAATAATTTACATCAGTTACAGCTTTTTCAAGAGCGGAGGAACACACTGATTATATTACCAACTGTCTGCTGCTCACTTGCCAGTCTGCCCAAGACACCCCCCAAAATAACCTGCTTCTCCTCGTTAGTACACCAGCTGTTAACAGGGTCTGATGGTGTCGGGATTGTCTCGGTATAGATGTCACCTGGACCCCAGCATACGAAGTGTCCCCTGAAATACTGAGCCAGGTAGATAGCTGTCCACAGTTGATATCTCCCAGCTGAGGACCTGGCTCACATGCGCGAGGCTGCAGAGTCCGAGCTGCAAGGTGGCAAAATCAGAAGAGCCAAAGTGACAGCTTTCCAGAAAGGTTGGAGCAACGGGGCTGTAAACAGATTATCCTCACTTGTTTACGATGCCTTTGGCTGTTCTTGTTTGTGGAAAGGGCTGACCCATCTCCACCCTTCCTGAGCAATTCATTAGAGGGAGCTCATCAGGCTCCAAGAGATGTACGTGGCACATTTGCATGCTGAGATAAATGGTGGCTGTGACAAACCGATGAGAGCTATCGGGGCTGATGGAGAGGAGTCTGGTTTGAGCAGTCAGGTACAGTGCCAGAAACGTGGCCAGGATCGGTGTCAGGAACTGAACGGAGTCTGCACGGGAGCTGAGGAGCAGCTGTTGGGATGCTGAGCCCCTTTGGCAGGGGAAGAGATATTGGACTGGCTGGAAGAGAACTGCTGATCGAGAAATGAGCCTTTCACAGCTTAGTGGGAGCCAGGCTTGGTCAGAATAAAAGCTGTAACTTCTTATGTGCATGTGGGTGTAGAACGTTATTCAATGGTCCACCTGCTTCCCTGACGCCATGCTACTCCAGCCAACAGCATCTGGTACAGACCATAAGTCCTCTGGGTGCTGCTACCCACTGTCTACAAGTCCAAGGCACCATCTGTACCTGGGAGAGAGGTACTGCTGGAGAAAGGCTGAAGATGCACCAGTGAGACAGGGTGCACTCAGGAGAGGCTGGATGGGTGTACCCAGCTGATAGGAGATACCAAGACCCTTCATCAAACCTGCGAGCTTTCTCTGCCACAAAGCTGCTCCTTTCCAGCAAGCTTCTGAAAAGCCTTCCCTGGGCCAGCCCACACGAAAATAAGAAACAGAGAGGTAGGATGGCAATCCTTAGATGTCCACAGTGTCTACATCTGAGCTCATCCTCGAAACTCCCTTGCTGCTCTGTAGGAGA
Source organism: Pterocles gutturalis (assembly GCF_000699245.1). Classification (NCBI taxonomy): domain Eukaryota; kingdom Metazoa; phylum Chordata; class Aves; order Pterocliformes; family Pteroclidae; genus Pterocles; species Pterocles gutturalis. The sequence goes on from NW_010118829.1 coordinate 17,504, forward strand.
AGGCGGCATTTTTAGAGCATGATTCATTGACCTATTTTAGACAGCTCCATAAGGACCAGATGAATCACCCTCCTGGGTGCCCACTTCTCCTCATTCATGGGGAATTTGGATGACGAGTGCAGACAAAGGCATTGACACTGTAAACCCCAAAAGGGAGGTGTGACGAGTCTTGCACATGGGGTCCCTTGGTGTCCCTCTGGCAGCAACAAGTTGGAGCAGCCCTAAAGTCTGCTGCAGCCCCATCACATCTGCAAAAGGGGGTGCAAGTAGGCTCTGCTCTGCTGTATGCCCTCTCCCCAGTCCAGGTGTGAACTGGGATCTCCCCATCTGCACTGCTGCCAGCACGGGACCTGCTGTGTGTCCCAGTCACTGCTCTTACAATGCATCAGGCATGCCAGGCTGTCCCCCCCCCCCCATCTCTGGGTGTGAGTTGAGCACCCGAAGTTGCCAGGCTGCTCTTTGAAGGGTGGTTCTGCCATGTGAATTTGCAAAACTGGGCTGGAAACTGAATGCAAACAGCTTTTCTGGTGAGTTCCTCCTGCTTGGTACATCTGGCCACATTGGAGAGGTTAATAAAAACAGCTTTTCCTTGGGCATTTTGGCACTTCCAGCCTCCGTCACTGAACAGAACGAAGGCAGAAGAGGTATTTATAGATAGAGCTGTGCGAGAGCTCATATTAAGCGTCAGGTTTCCAAACTCCCTCCTCCAAGGTTGGGTTCAAGTCTTGTCTGAATGTTCATGTTAATCAAATGCTGCTTGCACACATAACACCTACCACAGGAGAAATATGAATTCATTAGCAGGAAACGCTAACAACAGAGGGAGTATTGTTTTCTGCATTGAACAGCAACCAAACCAGAAAATAATGGAGCTGTTATAATTTAGCCCTGGCTCAGGGATTACAGCTTCAGCCCCCCTCATGCCCATGAAGTCCTTCCTGCACAACCCCATCATCCATCCCTTTGCCCAGCTGGGTTCCTTTTACTTTTCCTTTTAAATAATAACCTTTGCAATATCTCGCCCGTTTGGCAGGTCAAGAAAGGTTTGTTACAACAGCTTTCTTACTGCACCAGCCTTGGCACAAGGAAAAGTCAGGAAATTGGTTTTAGAGGCTGGTTTGATGGACAACATGTCCTGGACACGGATTTGCTTGTGCAGTCGGTTACTGGAGCTAAGCTGTGCTTCTATCATTGCTGTTTCATGCCATAGGGTGTTGAACAGAGGAGGTAAAAGCACTTGCATTTTTCCTTTGACAGAGGAATCAATTACTAGCCCAGGATTTGACCTCAGGTTTAGGATTGAGACCCAAATTGGCCAATGGTCTATTCCATATCATGCACAGCATGGCCAGGATAGAGGTGAGGCTCTGTCCAGAAGTTCTCTCTCTTGCCCTCTCTCAGGGTTGTCTCGGTCTCTCAGATGCTCAGGGTCTTACCTCCATTCTGGGAGCATGGTTTCGGGACTCTCCCTGCTCCGGGATCGTTAGCTGGGAACAAGCTGAGCCTTGGTCATCAGGTGGTGAGCAGTATCACTCCTTTGTATATATCACTATTATTATCATCACTATTTCCAATATTATTGCAGTTTAGTTATTAAACCATTCTTGTCTCAACCCACAAGTGTCCTTTCTCTTTACCCCTTTAACTCTCCCCCATCCCCAGGACCAAGGAGGGTGAGCAAGCGGCTGTGTTGTATAAACCACGACAGATGGCCAGCACCAAGAACTTGGGAGCTGCTCTGCCTCCCACCAGACCTCTGCCCCTGGAGAAGGACTGGTACCACACAGATTAACTCACAATGAAGTTATGGGGTTTCTTCCAGCAATGCAACGGATTTCATTCTCAAGGGCAAAGCTGTGAAGATGAAACCACCAAACAAGGCCAACCCAATCCCAGCTGGAGGCTTCCAGCCATTGCAGAGGGTGAATCTGGCTTCCAAGCAGCACGACAAGGACCAGCTTGTGCCCAGGCTCTTTGCCAGCCATCACAGAGGCAAAAGCATTCTCCAGGCTCTAATTAAAGCAATTTTTTTCAAAGTTGGACTCATTGCAGATCCATAACTGGCTTGTCTAAGCCAGTTCTACCTCTCCTCCTCCTGCGTTGAGGCAGGCAGGGAGCTTCATACAAGCAAAACAATTATGATATGCCATGATGTCATGTTTGCTAGAACGCTGATGGGGTCAGGGCCATATGTGAGAGGAGCAGAACCACTGCCCCCACCTTGGCCCTGGTGCTTCCACAAAGTCCTCAAGCTGGTGGAAACACTGGGTAACCAGCCCAAGAGTTAAACAGAATGAACTAAAAATTTCCTCCCTTATTTGACATGATTATAAAGCAAATATTGCACTCATGAAGGAAATGGAAGCGACAAGTCCCTTTGCTGCACAATTTGAAGAAGTAACACAACGCTGGCAATGGATGTGTTGCGTGAGGTTGCTCGCGGGTGTGAAGTTGGGAGATTAGTGGCAGCACACATTAGCTCAGTCACATCTCATTATGGGGATTTTACCAGGATGGGGTTTTTCTCTTTCATTAGCAGGTCCCTGGGAAATGTAGCAGCAGATGATTAAGACGAGCTCTGCACCACCGAGCAGGATGGACCCACCCCGGGATCAGTGCCCCGGCATGCCCGCCCAAGCAAGCAAAATATGGGAGAATTGGGCATTTCTGGGTGTTGCCTGTGAAGCAAGGCACATGGGAGCTCACTGTCCTAGCTTTACTGATCCTGAGAACCATGAAAACTGGAAAGTTGTATGTTATCCACTTGTATCTCATCCATGCTGAGATTTTTTGACTGAAACCTTTTATTTTTTTTTTTTTCCTTTGAACAGCTTAGCTTTCCCCCCCCCCCCCTTCTTTCCTCTGTTTTACTGATGACATTTTGAAATTGTTTCCCATTTGGAAAGTGTTTCCCTTTGTCAAACCTATTTGCTTTGGCTGGTCACCCAATCCTCTTCACCCTTTTCATCCTTGCCAAAAAATCAGCTGGAAATATTAATTTCTCATTCTTCAGAGGTTTTACATGATACAGAGTTGAGAAAAAAATTGGGAAAGAAAAAGAGCCAGGTTCTTCCACCCACCTACTATTCCCTTCACAGTACCTCAGCCTGCAAATATTCTTATTAAATCCCTTTTGAGTAAATCAATTTTCTTTCTCTTTCAGTGTTCCTGACAAATAAAACAAAACTTAGTTTAGGGCACACCTGGTTTGCAGATACCTGCTGCTGTTGGCCTCCTCAGCATCACACAGCACTGCCCTCACCACCTCTCTGAAAATCTTCTAATTAAAGCTAGGGGCAGCTAGCAATAAGCTGATTTAACAATTAGCATAATATAAGAGGAATGTGGATGTCCTTATTCCAGAGAGATCCCAGGCAAGAGGAGAAAAAAAAAAATCCCAGTTTTAGCTCCAGTAAGATTAATTTTACATTTTAATTAGAAAGATGAGGGGAAATAAAATGGAGCAAGTATGGGTTTTGTTGGTAGCTTGTAAAACCTTTTGGAAATTTGGTTTATAATGAATTTTGTACTTTTTATCGGCTCTCAAAAGAAGAGAGTTCAGTATCTTCTCAAGAGATAGACACATATGATGCATTTCCAGCTGCCCATGGATATATTTTTTTAAAAAGAAATTTGCCCTAGCAGAGATGGGCTTCAGCAGCCTCCCAGCAAGCCCAGGAAGGTGGTTTGTCCTGTTCCTCTGAGGTCTGCAAAGCCAAGTTGGCAAACAGATGGGAAAGGAAATATCTAGAAATCATGCAACTACACCTGGAACAGCAAATACTTTGAGGGCAAAAGCAGAGTTTTGGGTTTGTGCTCTCATCCAGGACCCAAGTGCTCACGGGCTGTATGGCAGAAAGCAATAATCCCTGGGCAACACATCCTTCTGCAACACCTTCACTTCACTTCTGGCCAAAAAATAGCCAAGATGCCATTTTCCAAGATCTCCAAAAGCTCCTTGTCCCAGTTCCCACCGGTCCCACAGTCCACCCACCCCTTCACCAAATTCTCCTCTTGTCCCTCTTGAAGTGAGTCCATCACCTTCCTCCTTCCCTTCTCCCTTCTGTTTGCTTTCGGGACATCACCAGGAGCGCTGCCAGGCAAAGCACAGCTCGGTCCTTTCAGTTTACAACCCAGGCTTGCCATTTCTTCTCTGCCTGCAGACTTCCAACGAGGCTCATCACACAGATGATCTTCAGGGATTTCTCTGCAATGTTCCAGTGAGTCATTGCCCAGCATATGAAAACAGCAATTTTTCTGAAGATTATAACTTGGTAAAAAATGAGACTATTTTCCCAGGGACAGCACAAAGCACATCCATGACATAAATGTCATCCTTTGCCAGACTCCAATAAAGAAAATGTAGTTTGCTTTATAGATTTGTCAGAAGTTGATTAATTTCTGAAGATAAATTCAAGTAGAAGAACTCATTAATTTCTAAAATATAATTTATTCTTTCTAAAGCGAGAGATTTATTTGGAGGGAACCTGACCAAGACTACCTGTTGGAAAGTATTGTTAATAATTCCTTCCTGTAAGTTATCACAAGTAGTGTAGATTAGAAGATTATTGAGTTTTCAAGTATCAATTATGCCTCTATTGGAATACATTTGTTCAATTACTGTTTCTGCTCATTCCACTGCATTCTAGAAAAAAACAATTCTTGTTCTTTTCACACAATTAAAGTCCTTTATGATTAGCAATAGCTAAAACTTGTGATTTTTACTTTTTTTTTAACTGCCATTTTAAGGCAAAGTTCAGCTTGTTTCCTTAATTTTAACTGCTGTTACCTTCTCGTCAGTGTGGTTAGTTAATGGGTAGGGAATCCCTGATCCTCTCAGGGAGTCCTGCAATTAATGTTGCAATGTCAAAAGGAGGTTGCCTGTAGCAACCTTTTCATTTGCTTGAGTGCTTTCATGCGGGTTAACGATGAAGTACTGTCAAGGTGTACGCAGGATGAGAAAGCGCTGGACGCTACAATGCAGCATAATTAAAAGTAATTTCTTCTTTCAAAAATGGCTACTAATATTGCATCTGAAAAAGAAAATGATGAAGCTGCTTGGTGGATTCCTGACCTCCAGGCTCCTTTTTCCTTTATTTATGTCAATGCCTTCCAAAGGGCTCCTTGGTCTCACGTGATGTATCACTGCTTAGTCTGAAGAAGAAATTATTTCAAAACCCTCTTGAATAGAAACCTTCAAAAATAACCAGTGGAATATTAGAACTCCGATCATCTCCCGGGAAATGTGCTCCACTCCTAAATATTTATCTTGATCAACCCACCTGAAGGAAAAATAAAGGTCAAGAGCTCTTCCCTGCACAGAGCCAAGGAGGTGCCCAGGCTTTCTGGGCAGCTCTGCCGTTCACCACCCAAGGGCTGGGCATGGATGGGCAGCGGAGGCTTCTCCAGTTTTCCAGGCACAGCCTATGGCACATCTTGATGTGTTGGGGTTTTGTGGCCCTGGCTGAGAGCTAGACACAATACAGCCGCTCGCTCACCCTCCTCCACAGTATTCAGATGCTGTGAAATCCACATAAACAAAGCATCCGTGGAGTAGTCCACGACTGCTTCCCCCAGCCTATGTGGAACATAGGGGTAACTTTTCCCTTAATTAAAATATACCAGCTTTGAAAAATCAATCATCTTTTAACAAGAAAAATTCACCATGCCCTCTCCAGCAACCCATGCACACAGTATTAATTAAACATGGCATCCTTCAGCAATTCATCAAGCTGGCAGCAGGAGGCAAAATATGCTTTGACAATGCCTGAAAAGGCCAACTGCGAACCAAGGTTCCCACTTGCCACAACTTCCAGCACCTTTTCTCCTTTTTTTTTTTCTTTTTTGAAGTTCTGCTGTGATGTCATTTACAAAACAAATATGCAAAGAAAAGCAACAACCTAAACCACACAATGTGTGGCTGCTATTTAATCTTCTAGTGGCATGAATGAGACATTAGTGATGGATTAGACCTTTTTTCATCTAGCTGAACCATCCAGCCCTTCCCAACAGAACTGCAGGGCTGGGTGTGCATCACTCTGCTGTTGCCTTCTCACTGAGAAAACACCCTTCATCCCTGTGGCTTTCCAAGAAACAAAGAAATTATTCCTTCTCCCATCTCCCCAGAGCAGGTCACTCATGTCCCATCTTGGAGAAGACCTCCCCCAAAGCCCCACTTGCATAAAAATGGTGGAGCTCATCATCTTTCTCCAAAGTATCTCCAGCTAAAACTGGCTGAAACCAACGGAAAACTCAACTGGTGTTGAAAATTGGGACTTGAAATGGGAGGCTGAATAAATAAAGATTCACTGAGGTCTGACCCTCTTGTAATACCTTACTATACAGACAGGAATCTGCTAAAACCCTTCAGCAAACACACAGAAGAGGAGCACAAACTTCAGAAATTATCATCAATCAAATATTCATTCCATTATAGATATAAATAAATGTGTTGGTAGCCACAGCGTTGGGACTTAATAATGTCACATACTGAAACCCAACAGCTGCCAAGCCCCGTAACACATCTGGGCATTGCACCTACAGAGCACATGCCAGAGGCTTCCAGAGGACTTTTTGGAAAACACCATGTTGTTACACAGAATTTGGGCACCTTCTGATTGGGAATTTGTCATTCCATATGCTGTGCAGCAGGATGCAATGGTTGGTGATGTAAAACACACCTGGAAAGCAGCAAACATGCTGTGTCCTCTTTGTTGAGAAGCCCAAATAATTTTTTTTCTGCAGTAGTAATAATAATAGTAATAATAACATAAAATACTAAATGCCCAGCTTTATGGAAGCCAAAATTAAATCGTTTCCATAATCATCATAAATGTCAGCTCCGCATAAAGATGAAAAAGGACCCAGTGAAGCTAGAGGCTGTCAAATAAATACGCCAAACCTTTTAAAGTACAGAGGCTCTTTGAGTCAGCAAACCTTTAAACACTGGTTGCCACGCAACACCAGTAACATCCGATGATGAACAGCTCAGCAAGTGCACCCAGTGTGGTAAATACAGGGTTTCAGTATTTGTGTATCACTATTTATTAAGGCATTTCTTTATGCTGTTGACAGTCCCTGATAAAACAAGGAAAGGGATGCTATTAAAAAAAAATCAGATCTGTTCCTGCAAGGAAGGACTGATGGGGGCTGCACAGACATAGCATCAGCTATAGGCTACAACATATGGTCCCTATAGGTCTTTGAGGATGCCAGAAAATAAACTGTCCCAGCCAGCAGCCATCTGCCTGGAGTGAAATGTGTTTTCACAGGGTAAATAATTAAGCTGAGATACATATTTTGCATCACAAAAATGTAGAGGGCAGATCCCTATTATTTTGCCAAAAAAAAAAAAAAACCACAAAAAAACAAAAAACAACCAAACCCAAAAATCCTCAGCTGGGGCAGTGGGGGGAAACACCAGGTTCCCCATCAGCAGGCAGGTAAGTGGATTTTGGGGTGGGTTGTGCCCATTTTAGTTCAAACTTTCCAGCAGTGAAGCTTTTCTGGTTTTAGTGAGGTTACCTGGGGGGAGAAATAGGGCCCTTTTCATCTTTTAAAGGCATCCCTGAAGACAGCATTTGCAGAAATGATGATTAGAGCACAATAAGGTAACGTGTTTTTTTCTGCCAAACTTACAGTTTCCAAAACTGGGACTCCAGGAGAAAGTAATTTTCAGAAACTCAGCTTTTCAGGTGGGAATTCTCATTAATCCGTGGTAGATCTGTCAAGAAAAAGGCATCATTAGACCCTGCAAATCAGTAAAGATGCGAACTCCCAGGCTGTGAGAGAGGATGATGGTTCTGGGGAGCTCACGTCCTCATAAACCCAGGAAACCCAAAATGCAGTGATATTGGGGTGCACTGGAGGGAAAAAATCCATCTTTATTATGCGAGAAGGAAAATGAAGACAAGCTCTTAGACTCCACTTTGATTATGAAGGAAATAACAGAAAGGATTGAAAGAGTTCTTCTGGTACAGAGTGAGTATATCTGCATTTGTAGAAAATCTGCACATACAGAGATAACAGCACAGTTTTACATTTGAGAGGCGACAGCACTCCATAAATATTGAAATATGATGATGTTGAGCAACTTGTGCCTGGCAAGTCCTGGTTTCTTCTCCCATTCAGCTTGTGCTGGATCCTCCCCCCTCACCACCCTGGGGATGAGGTTTGGTCCCAGCCCAGGAGCCTCCAGCACTGGGAGCTCTGGAGCTCTCTGGTTCCTAAACCATCTCTCGTGCATCCCTTCTGCTGAGTCAAAAGGGATTTGGTAGAAGATCCTTTTGGATTCACAAATTAGATGGCAGTTGCTTAAAGGGAGAAGAAAATATATTGAGTTTAAATAAGCCAGGAGACTCAACGCTGGGGTACCAATACATGAAAAAGGTGATAAAATGCACACACCAGTCTGGGCAGAGGGGAATGGGAGGATGGGACAGCCTGCCTGTGCTTTGTGAAAGAGCAACAAGCTGCAGAAGGACAATCATCCCATGAATCATTTTGCCCATGCGGCTGTAGGTGAGCGGGTACCCAAAGCCAGGGCTCTGACCTGCATCCTGGGCTGAAAGCAGACCTAAAACCACACCCAGACACAGGCTGGGAGACTGGGGTGGGGATGGGAGTAGACCCAGATTAAAACCCAGATAAGAACTGAAGTTGTGCGTTCCTTGAAGCCATCACCTTACAAACCACAGCTTTAGGCTAGAGAAATTGGTTCCCCCTGTTCCCCAGCACAGAGTCCAGGCATCAGGACCCAGCAGGCAATGTTAGGAGTTTTGTCAGAGATGATGTGAGGTGCAGGGGCACCAAGACAGGTGTTAAGAGCCTACAGAACTGCAGCCACACTTACAGAAACCCAGCTGGAGAGCAGTTTCCAACTACCCAGGGATTTCTGCAAAAGCAAAAATGCTGGCTGGTATGATGCAACCTCATGGGTTATTTAACCCAACACAATCCAGGGGGTTTTTTTGCTATCTACCATATCCTGCTTGTTGGTGTTCTGCACCAAGATTCCAGCAGGTCTGAAATGCAAGAGAAAACTGTCTCTGGGCCGGCATATTTTGCTATGGCACAGTTGGTGAAATATGGGCAAAATATATTTGGCTGCTTCTGCCCATTAGTGCCCGTGGCATACTGATGAGACATTTCCAAGAGCTTTCTTGTGTGCAGATGGGATAAGATGCTAATTTTTACAAATTTCCACAGCTGGGTTTGCTGCACAGAGGAGCAAAAAGGAAGCAGAATCTCTTTTTGAGAAGTCCAGGGGCTCTCAGGGGACACAGTGCAGGTCGAGCTCTGCAGCGGCTGAGCAGGAAGGCAGCAGGTTGGGCTCAGTGATGTGCTCCCAACAAAACCCCTTCGAAAGGCAGTTCAGGGGACGCCGGCTTTGTTCCTCTGTGGGTCACAGTGGCTCTTGACTCTGAGGGCATCATCCGAAGTCACGGGGCAGCCAGAAGCCCAGATAAAGGAGATTCTCTGCATTTCTCTTCCTCTATAAAAGGACTCCTGGGCAGGAAGCCTTTTATTTATGCCTTGGCTATTATGAACTCAGCTTTTCTCCATTTAAATGCGCTGGGTTCCACCGGGCGGCACAGCACGCCTTCCTCCCTGGGCAGCCGGGGAGGGAGGTTTGCTTTATTACACCAGGTGCACGTAAACCCCTCGTACGGCAGGGAGTGATAACGCAGCCTTAAATCACAGCAGAGGAAGCAGCTTTATTTCCAATTCACCTCTTGATTATTAAGAGCTGCTTCCCCAATTTGTTTACTTTCCATCTCATGGCTGAGGTATTCAGAGCCTACAGTTTCAGCCCTATTTCTGTCCTTTCTTGTGAGGCCAACTCTTTTTATGCCCTCTTAAATCTTCTTGCAGGTTGTTTGAAACACCACTGCTGTTCATTGTCAAGATGATGCCCCAAAATATACACCACCAATATATTCCCTAGATATATATTTACCCTACGGGGCGAGTCATCTCTCCATAAAATTTCCCTTCATCTCCCATATTTCATTTTTCTTCCCTGCCCATATACCTAGGCTACCCATACATTATTTTTTTCCCATTTTCACTATTCTAGTCTCTCGCAGCAGTAATAACTCTCACCACAATTAAGACAACTAAGCCTAGTGCACCAACCCATCCATATTAACTGTCCTTTCTGCTTGGCTTCACCCTACAGAGTGCTCCTTATTCTGGAAGGTCTTTTGAATATCTCCTGGCAATTTCTCAGTTGAATATTGATCTCGGCGTCATTTAGCATTTGTGTAACTGTCCAGTGTCTTCTGCTAGCTTTATGTTAGCACATAGCACGGAAAAGCAACACACAATAGGCAATGGCAATTCTTATTCTTATTCTTCCAAATAAGGAGGGTCTGGTTGAAGAGG
>NW_010118830.1:0-38988 GCF_000699245.1 Pterocles gutturalis
GAGGGCGCACACCCCGCGCCGCCGCACCGCACAGCCAGCTGGCAGAGACAGGGCTCGGGGGGCTCCTGTCAATATTTGTGCTGCTCAAATAAATATGCACACTTTCAGTTTCTCAGCTGGCTTTGAGGAGTCCGCATCAGAGAACTAGGCTTTGTCACGAGATTTCTTGGAGCTCAAAGGGGACTTATACAAGGTGGTTTTATTTAACCAGAAGTTCAGAGCATTTTTTTTTTTTATTCTTGAGGACACGAGCTGCACGATTAAGGGGAAAGAGAAAAATGCCTGTAGGAAAGTAAAACCAAAGAGCAGAACTATGAGACCAGAACTTGCCATGTGTCTAGTCAGGATAGAGTAATGAAGCTTTAAATGCTAACTAAGAAAATTTTAGAGACTACTTTCAAAGTTACCAACCCAGCAGATTTATCTGGAGAGCTTCTATGAAATGATGGAGAGTAGTGGCTCTTAAAACTCTTAATCTATTAAATTAGAGAAGGACTAGTTATGGTGGAAACAATTGCATTGTATCTGAATAAAGGATGGGTGACAGAGAGAGTTTTAAAGGCTCCTATAAATATTTGTACATTTGTTTCAATGAAAGATAGCCTGCAAGAGCTTGTCCTGGCAGCTCCACCGGGCCACCGGTGTGACAGGTCAGAGCAATGCAAGCAGCCACCGGCTGCTCCAGCAGCTGCAAGACGACCCGGTGAGCAATGAGAAGCTGCAGTGATTCAGCGGTTCCTTCAAACAGGTTTTGAAAACGGCTTTCAGAAGTTGTAGCTCACATATTTACCTGGTTAATTCCTTCCAGTTGTGAGCTGTTAGGATTTGTTTCTATGTTTTGAGTAGCGGGGAAAAAATCTCCTTTTTCTCTGTGGGAAACTACAGAGCAAAACAAAACACTGTTGGTTCCTTTCCAAATTGCATTTTTCATTCCGTTAGAGTTTTGCAGCTAAAAGCACTGAACTGCTGAAAAGAGTTAGATTTATCTACATCTTCTCATCATAAAAAGTGACTGGGAAAATTCCCAGAAATATGAAATCTGAGCAAAGGTGGATCACCAGCTTCAAGTCAACTTATACAGAGCACAAATCCTACTGAAGTAAATTATCTCAGCATCATCCCCTGTCTTTGACCTTCTAATGTTTTTCACTTTCTCCAACTGCTGAAAGAAGGCAATTTTACTTTAAAACCAACAAACAAAACAGAAAAACCTAACAAGGTATGCTATAGCTTCTACCATAGCTCCAGGACTGCCTCTATGCAAACTGAAGGTAATAATTTTTTCTTAAGTCAGAAAGATCTGGCTCGTGGTACGACTGCCTCCGTACAATGTCCCGAAGTAGATGGTGTTAATGCTATTCTAATCCACATTTTGGCATTGATCCTGCCATATTCGCAGCATACGGATGGCAACACAGTGAAACGCTGTGTGTCTGCATGCTACAGGTGGCACTTCCCAAAAAAAAGGCAGAAGAGTTTCAGTCCTTGGGGCTGACTAAGTTGTTCTCTGTGTAAGACCCAGTAGAAGAGAGGACAGACATGACTGGGTGATGTCCCTGCAGCCCTGTGCCTCCAGCCTCTTTCATACTGCGCTGGTTTATAAAAGATGTCACTGGTACTCTGCAAAGGACAGGCACACCTCAGCTCTCCTCATTCCTGCGCATTTACCTCCATGCCAAAGGCATGCAGGGATGTGTAAAGCTTTTGATATGTGGCTGTACTGTGACAGGGAAATTTTTCAATGTAAAACTGCTAAAGCCTAGATCCAGCCTTGAAACCAAGCCCTGCATCTCCTCAATGTCTATCAATGCCTTATTTTCTTTGATCCTTCTAATTTCTTATCGAACCAGAACTTCCCATTCCAATACATATATCATTCCAGCATTTTTGGCAGCTTTTCCAATCTCCATTAGAGCTTCACAACCCTGAATAAAGTGTAGTTGGTTTAGCGCAGTCAATGGACTGCAAAGTTTCATCATTTAATTTAATCTCTTTTGCAGTCATGCAATTCCTCTTCTAGAGCCCTGCCTATCTAATAGGCATATATTCTTCTGTGTCCTGGTCCTGTCTCATCTGATCACAGCAGCATCCGTGGCACATGGATTAGACACTGGATGTCCATTGTGCTGGGAGGAGGGTGGAGACACTGTCAGTCATCCAAAATGAAGGATGGGAGGGCTAGAGGGTGTCAAATATTTCACATCCCTTACATGTTTTCTCTTAGATGTATTGTGAGAAATGTGATCAATTCAACTCTTTTTTCTACATATTAGAATAAAGAAACACAAAGATCCTCTTTGAATACCTTGATAACACCTCCTCAGCTGGCTCATTATAACTTATTGTGAGGCTTTTCCAAAAATGAACATTTCACCATATGGGTCAAGAATAGTCCCGTTGGTACAGACAAAATGTGCCAATGCTCAGTTATACAAACTTGTGCCAGCTGAGGAATGTGCCTGTCTACACCTCAGGCATCTTCCAGTGCAAACCAGTAGCTTCAAACCTTCCCAGGGAAAAAAAACACCAAACTCAAGAGCAATGGGGCAGTCGCACACCTACAGTGACTGGAGGCAAAAAACCCCATCGCTAGCAGCAAACTTCCTCACAGCAGTGCTGGGAGCTTCCTAGCAAAAAGCCCTTGCTGCTACAGCTGTAATTACATAAATCCCTTTGACGCATTTGTGTCAAAACCATTGATCAAGAAACAGTATTAATTAGACCTAATCCACACTTCGGAGGCACCAGAACATATCATCAAGGCTCGAGGGGGTTTAGGGCAGCAAAGTGTATGTCTCTGCAAGGTTTCCTTAATTTTATCCTCATGATTTTGAAGGTGTGAAGGCACTGAGAAAAAGAAGAGTGAAGAAAACAAAAGAAAAATAGCAGTTTTGCAAATTTAACCCTTCCGAGGTGCAGCTAGCACACTGTAAGGTTAAAACCTACTGTGACTGTACGTAGGCAAACTGAGTGCACCCTGAAAGTTTGTGTCTTTGAGAAGAAACATGGAAATATCACAGAGGCACTAAATAATCTAACTGCAAGCACACCTATTTGCTTCTCTTGGAACAGGCAGACACACACCTGGCAAATGCATGGGCAAAGGGCTAAATAAACCCCATAGGTTAATTGCTGCGGGAAGGCAAAGTCTAAGATCCCTGGCAATGCTCCAGCCCCACCAGCCTGATCCCAACACGACCGGTTGCCCTGTCCCTCCACTGTGCCACTACAAAACCAGCCGTCTGGTAGAGAGAGCAGGAGGCCAAGCACAGACAGGAGGAGCAGGCATTTGGAAAGTGCCCCAGGTCTTAGGCTGTGAAGAGTTAGAGCAACCAGAGGAATCTCAGACAAAAACAATAAAAACAAAAACAAAACCCAAAAAGAAAAAACCAAAACCAAAGCAAAAACAAAAAAAAAACCAGCTAAGGAACAGCTCTCACAACAAAAATGCTGCTCCAAAATTAATGAGATTTTGATAACCCCCCTTTAAAAGTGGAATATTTCCATTTAAAAATGTAAAAAGACTAAAATCTTCATATACATCCTATTAAGAAACTTCTGCTGCTGTTTCAGAGCTTCAATTGAAATACAGTGCGTGAAGGTTGCCATAGCTACAAGCAAATTTTTAAATAACTGTTTTTCATCAGAGCAGCTGCAGTATCACGCAGAAACAAGGATGAAGTGGGGAAGCTGGAAGGAGTCCGACCAACTTCAAGCTCCTCATCAAGTGACTCTGAGATTTTCACAAACATAGCTTAGAAACTTTTAATACACTTTGTGCTTTTTAGAGAAAATATTGCCCTTTGTTATTTGGCAGCACCCCAGCAAATGCTGTCAGTGCTGCATGAGATCTCAGTCAGGAGAAGAGCTTTGTTTTCATGCTGGAAAAGAGAAAAATTTCCACTGTTAAGCCCCTGCCGTGGTGCAAGTGCCCAGGTGCTGAAGGATGTGCTGTGGCCTCGGGTCCGCTCTGAAGGGCTTTCTGCATGAACCGGTTGATTGGCAGCAGTGTGCCTAAAAATGCCACAAGAGCCCCAGATTTTTGTATGCAGGAAAAACTCTTCCTTGCCTGAGCTTGCACAGGAAAACACAGAAAGGAGGAAATGTGAAAATCAAGTGAAGCTGTAAAATGTTAGCAGGAGGCTTTTGCAGTGGGGCTGGGCTGTGATTGAGGTGATCCTACCTCCGATGGTGTTTGGTGATTCCTGGGCATCAGGAGGCATTCTCCTCTCCTGTAAGATCTCTCCCTGGCAGGAATAGGCAGAGCAACTTTCTGAGCAACACTTGAAGCAGAAAGTGGACATTTCTGCACTGTGGGCATCTGTTCAGAGGAGGGATAGGCCATGGAGAACACTGAAAGCCTCCTTTATACTCCAGCCTTTCAACCAGTGATATTAACTATGGCAAAATTCCTAGAAAACTTCAAATAGATTCATTTTGTGTCCTCAGCCAAGTATGCCTCTGTGTCCCAGTCTATAAAATGAGAATAAATAAAGAATAAAATTTCTCACAGGAACACCAAGAGATTTAACTCCAGCACAATAGTAATTGAATTGCTATCTATAGCAAGTGGAATTGCTTGGCTGGCTTTGTTTTCTTTTCTAAACAATAAATTAATGATCATTATTTAATCCACTATTATGAATCTCAAAGAATCATCCCAGTGATGATTATTTTTATACAAATTGGTTTATCTATGACCTGCTTCTAAGAGGTACCTCCACAGCATGGTGGAAGTGCTGGCTGGTATTTTGGCAGGGGTACATGAAGGCTTGTGGTGCTCTGCCATCACCTGCACAGCAGCAGAGTTTACAGGCAAGCAAGAGATATTAATCCATACAGACAAATCTTCTTTTTATTTCAAACCTGATTTTAAAATTTCCTTCACATCTTGAAATGAAACAGCTTCCTTTCCCAATGACTGTATGTTTGTTTGTTCCAAAATTGATACTTTTTTCAAGACGTAGTAAACAACAAAAATTTTGTGGGGTAAAAGAGAGAGGAGAACAAAGGGGACAGAAGTCAGAGAAAACCTTAAAAAAAAAAAAAAAAGAAAAATGAAAGTAAAAAAATCCTATGTTGGCAGATTCTTCTAACAAATTACATTCTTTGACTAATTCCAAATATTCAAGGCCAGGTTGGATGGGGTTTTGAGCAACCTGGTCTAGTGGAAGGTGTCCCTGCTGTGGCAGGGAGGTTGGAACTTGATAATCTTCAGCGTCCCTTCCAACCCAAACCATTCTATCATTCTATGATCCATAAGGCAGTGAGGCAGTGTAAATCCTATCTTTAGCACAGAGAAAAAGAAAAAAAGTGGAAAAGTCCCTTATTTTAGAAAGTAGATACTTAATGGCAGCTGGAAACACCCCAGTGCTTCAGGAAGATAACGGCCAGGCTGCTTCAGCTGGCTTTGCCCAGCACTTCTCTCCAGGCTGGCAGTGAGCCGTCAGAAAATGGAGAATAGGGATGACCACCAGAAAGACAACCTAGCGAATATCTTTCATGATAACTTTAACTTAATGTCAATTTTAAGCGTTTGTCTTTGCCAGCGCAAAAATAGGCTAGTACGGCAGAGTGAGGGAGGGATGTCAGTGCATAGAGATTTCTATACTTGAGTGCACGTATCCTGTCAAAGGAACTGACTTCCCAGGATATCTTTAGGTATTAATTTTTCTGATGAAGAGTTTTTTTTAAAGAACAGAAGATTAAAAAAAAGCACAACCTGCTGTATGGTTGGGCTGCCAGAAAAACAGATTGTGAGTCAGTGAAAACCGGTGACCTTAGTCAGCATATTGCAACTCCATAGCTTTTAAGCCCTGCTGTTTCTTTCCCAAGGCAGATGAGAGGCTTGTCAAAGCCGTGGTTTCCATATATACCCATGCACACTCACCCTCACATTAAAGTGCTATTTTTCTCAGCTGTGCAGACATCAAGATTACTGAACCTGACATAAACTCATCATTTTCCTGGAAGCAAAAAGGGATGCTAGACAAAAAGATGAGCCCCAGTCGACAACAGCTATCTTGCCTTGGCGTACCAAAGGGCAGCAACCGCAGAGCCACCTCCAGAGGGGTGTGCAATGCACAGCCACTCATCTGAGATCATTTGCTGAGAATAAACGCCTGTCTGCAGCCTGCGCTAACACCTCTCATCAGCATTCACAGGACAAGGCACACAGCATAAAGAAGAAATGCAGAGGCTTAAGGAGGAGATGATGGGTGGGAGGCAGCAAAAGGGAGCAGTGCTTAATGCCACAGGGCACTTTTCTCACCTTACCTGCAACGCAAAACACACGAACACTTGCACACCTGCTACTGCTGCGGCAGCTCCTCTCTCTGTCTGCTTCTGTCCACTTCCTCTCTGTGCTGCTTCAACATTTGTTTCCATTCTGCCTTTGAAGCAGCACACAAGCCTCTCCCGCACTCATGAGGTTTCCTTTTTTTCACCAAATTCAAGCACTGTCCTGAAGCAGTGAGAAAAAGGGGATGAGCTACAAAAAAAAAAAAAAAAAAAGGAAAGAAATTTTTTTTTTTTTAAAAAGAGACAATCCCACAACACACCGTGGAGAAAAGGCAAAAAAACAACAAGAGAAATGTCCTGAGAGAGGCAAGGAGGGATCGAGGACCAAGAAGTGGGGACAGAACATCCCCCAAGGGAGGGGGAGGCAGCAAACAGCGGCAGTGGGTGACACTGGGGCACACTTATACCAGAAGAAGGCTGTAGGTGTTTGTCCTCATTTGTTTGTTGTAAACAGCAAGCAGAAGGCCACACGTGAAGAGCAACAAGCATGCAATGGCATTTAGGGCTGCTTCTCCATTTTAACTCTCAGTTTATTCATCTGCAAAATGTAGGTAGCCTTACTGGTCTGCCAGAGCTGTGCCAGGGGGATTCAGCCTGTTGATTTATTCAGAACAAAATAAACAGAGTAAGATCTGTGTATAGGCACCAGAAGGTGGCATAGATCAGCTTGAAAAAGATATAGAGGTTATATCTTTTTAGCAAATGCTTTACTTGCCCCAAAATCAATCTTCAAATCTATAGCAGCACTAACAAAAATTCACCTGAATTATTCTGCCGAGAGGAAAAAAAGTATAATGAAAAATCAGAATTTCACTCGGAAGTGAAACATTTAGAGGACTATATTAAAGAGATCAGTTTTGTAAATCAGGCAACAGTAGAAGATGAGAAAATTCTTCAGAAGAGATGCAGTCATCAGAGTTGTGATGCTTTAACTTCTGGTGCTTGTGCACAAAGCTGCTGAATTCAGTAAGGACTTGTATCCATGAATACACGTAACACATCATACTTCTGAGAGTGTCAGGATTTGAGTCACTGAGATGCTTTACCTTCAGCACTGACACTGCATTATTTCGGTGTGCCGAGAGGCACGTATCCCCTGTGCAGGCTGGCTGGGGTGTGAGCTGCAGGCTGGGGCATCCCAAGGACTGCCCTGGTGACCGTGCAGCAGAACAAACGTGTGTACTGCAAGGCAACACAATTAGACAGACAGAAGGTACACTGGTTTGAAACTGCATGTTAAAAATATTTTCTGTTCTGCTGGAAAGACAGAGCACTGTCAGCAGGACAGTCTGGGGCTTGAAAACTTATCTGGTTTAAAGATCCCAAGAATATCCAAACAGAAGATGCCTTGTCATCCAGGGCAAGAAAGGTTCAAAAGAAACTTGCTGTGGTAGCCTGGAGCAAAGAAAGAACACACTGAATGGTTGGTCGCTGCGGGGCTGGAAGGCAGGCTGCTTCTGCTTTCGAAATAGCTCTGTGCCTCACCATTTTAATCTGTTCTCTCTCACCCAGCAGCAATCATAGAGCACAGAAAACACCTAGGCAGCTTTGAGAGAAAAAAGGCATGAGAATAACAAACTCTGGGAACAGGTCGTTCCTTCACTGTTTTTCACGTGAACAGCTATGATCAGATCATATACTTGCTCAGGACACAAACGCCAACTACTTGTTCATTACACATGGGCTGTGCGGCTCTTTTCCTACATGGAAGCCCAACGTTCATGGACAGTTGGAGCTCAAGAGCTAGACAGAAGTTTCATGGCTTTCACCTGCACACAGGCAGTCCGTGGCACTTGAGGAGGTTCAGCACCGTGCAGACGTAGCTACCCACTACTGGGTAGTGATATCCCATTTGCAGTTCACCAAAGGTGTGGTAATCTGGTGCCCGAATTTGTAGGGAGCAAGGAACCTCACTCTGGGGGTACACACGCACGGCTCTGTCCCACCACGGGCACCCCTCGCCTTTCCTGTGAGCACGATCACAGGCGTGAGCCATCATCAGAGTAACAACAGCCCGGTACCTGCTCCCTCACTCACACGGTGGTGACTTGTTCACCCCTCCATGTTTTAACTACTTGGGCTTAATTTGAGACAACATCAATAGTGCTATTGTTAGTTTACAACTTACTGTAGACTTTTGAGAAAAAAAAAAAAGCATTACTTACACCATATTTTGAGGACTGCCCTCAAAGAGATGGGACTGCAAAGACACCTGTACCAAAGACCACCTTGATTCCACGTGTGCTTACAACCATACGCACATCATCTCCCCCACTGCATCACTGCCTGGAGGCTGGGCTCCACAGTGAAGGAAGTGGATGAAGTTTTGCGCCTCCAGCCATCTAGTGTCCACCATGCTGCCTGCATTAGACATCCTGTAAAACTGTTCCGTAGCTCTCTCTTCTTTTGCAGATTTTGCTAACTCTGACCTCAAATTTCATTTCCTTTTTCTGACAGGAATGATAGAGGAAATGAAAAACATGAAACTTCAATATAATCCTTTGATTTGTGCATTTCTCCCACTTGTTCAATGGATATTCCCATAGCAGGAGCTGGTGGGACTGGTGAGCTCTTCCAAGAACTATAATTTCTAGACTGGTGAGCACATTTCAGACACATTTCAGACTGTCACAAAGAAACTCTTCAGTGCCTAGAATAAAAATTTATATGAAAAGCACATCAATGTGAAGGCACATCTGTATCCACAGGCAACAGTGATTCTATCTGATTATTTTTACTGTAAATACGTTTTCAGAATAAAAGGTACACGACAGTTTTAAGCTACTTAGCCGAACACGCTGCTCCTGCACCTGTGGGATTTTAATGTTTCTATGCTTTTAAGAGCATTGCACCACAGCAATAAGATCAGTGCATGATCCACTTTACTGAATTGGAAAAATATAATTTAGAAAGGTGTTATTACTGCAGGAGAGAGGTGGAAAGCTCATTGGTAGTGATAACTCTTCATATGCTATATGAAGCAAATATCACAAATGATATCACAAATATCATTTTCCTGATGCCTGAATGAAAAATTTGAACATAGATCCTCCAAGAAAACAAAATCAGTCTGTGACTTGAATGAATCCCCCTATAAGGGGATGCTTGTGCTGTCGAGCCTTCAAACAGCACACACATTGCCATCACTGATGACACCAGGAGCTCCCTAATCCAAACACTTTGGGAGCACATTGCCATCTGCAGGAAAGCAAGTCTGTGTTTATGTAAGGGTGCTGGTGCCTGGTGAAAATGCATACTCATTACAGTCACAACTGAGATATTTTTTTTTCCTGAAAATGGATATTTGGAATAAGACAAAGCAAAAGAAACAGTAACTGTCCAGCAGCAGTGTCGGACAGAGGAGGTCACAGCAGATTATCAGTTGTCCAGCTTAGCATTCAGAGCGGGGAGGTCCAGGGTTTCACTGCTCTGGTGTAGCTCAGCGTAGCTGCCATGGGAACACTGCACCACTTTGCAACATTTGGGGACCGTCATTTAATCAACAGTATCTCAGAGATGTATATGTAACCTTGATAAAATCGAGGAAAGAACAAAGTGAATTAAACAGTGGGCAGCAACACAGAGCCTATCAGGTAAGAAAAGATTCAATCACTATATTGCTATTTAACATGAGAGAGCCTGGCTTTTGCAATGAAACCTTCCTGTTAAAATGATTCACATCAGTTATTTTTTCTCTCCTACTTGCTGCTATCACCATCCAGAAGAGTCAGCGAATGATCAAGTGCTTCTTTGATCTCCTGTGTATGTGAAGACAGAAATATCCAAGCTGAAGAACTGAGCTCCATGGGTCTGACAGCAGATTCAATTACAACCCATGGAATTCAGTTCTCAAAGCTGAGAATACACGACATTCATTTTAAGGCTGTCCTGACGCCCAGTAGTGTCTCGTACTCCTGCTTGCTCTCTCCAGTGCCTGGCCTTCTTCCAGGTGCTGTAAAACACAAGAGGAAAACCTTCACTGCAGCCGAAGCAACTCTACCCAGACTGTAGGTCACATCCAGAATAATGGTTTGAAGACATATATATTGAAAAATAAGCTTTTTTATATTTTCTTTTGGCACCAGAAGTGGCCACACGCATAGACAGAATGTGCTCTAACACATAGCAGAATTCTTAGTAATAAAAAAAGTGAAATTTATAGCCAAGGAGGATACATTTTGCACTTTTCTGGAAGCCTTCAAGAATTTCAAAGAGGCAAGTTATAAATTTCCTTTCTTTTTTTTCTTTTTTTTTAATATTATGATGCAGACACAAAGGTAAAATCTTCCCGGATCACACAGCAATCTTTGTTAACAAACTAAGCCATCCAGAAGCTCAAAACAAGGAAATCTTGCCCTGGTGCAGCCCTTCAGAGTTGTCAGAGTCTGGGTGGCAGAAAGGCAGGCAGTGTTATAGCTGCACGGTTGTGCCCTGACACAACTTGTTCGATGTGACAACCTCATCCCAGGGTGACAATCTCACCCAAAGGCAGGAGTGTTGGACTACAGATTAATACAGTTGAAATGCACTGGAGATCAAAGCTGACATCTCAGACAGAAAACACCTCGTCGCTTCTTACAAACCTGAAAGAACTCACACTTTTCATTAAACTTCATATCCTGAATTGGGAACTTTAGAGGAAAAATAGATTGGATAAGATGTTGGATGATGCATTCATCTGTAAAGTAGATGTTATGTCTGCACAGCACCACGTACAAACAGTGTTGTTTTAGTTATAAAGAAAATAATTTCATATTTACTTTGAACATTTTAAACATATTTCTTTATGTTCCAGTGAGAGGAGGCATCACAAAAAAATTCCAGTGAAAAGAATTATTTTGTCTGTGATAAAATATTTGGAGGTCAAGGGGATTTCAGATTAAATCTTTTAGCCTTAAAAACTAAATTTAAGTAAATTTACTCACAGAATGGTTCAAAGAGAATTAATTATTTTGTTTTAGTATTGCTTTTCTCAAATAATAAATAAATATTTAAAAAAAAAGGTTGAATGAATATTAAAAAGCATCAAGGAGTTTCCAGCTTTTCGCTGAGAAAGTGATTTGATTCAAAGCCACAAAATCTGTCCAGTTTTTCAGTTAGAAAAAGCCCAACATACTCCAACCAAAAATTTGTCCAGCCCTGGCAGGAATTCAAAGCTTCCCCCCTAAAACTCACTAGTCAAGCTGAAGGCAGGGGTTCGGTGACTGTGCAGCCAGCACCGCGTGGATATGAAAACTTTTTTCTTTGTACAGCCTGTCCTAGAACAATTACTATCTGGTTTTCTAAATCATTGAATTTAACTAGGAACAGCTCTTAAATTTATCTCTAAAACATCTCAAATGAACAACAAATGTCTGAGAAAATCACAGTGAACAATTCTTGATAACACCCAGTGCCACTTTTTCAGCTAAATGAGCGACATGCAGCCAAAGCAGCCGCGGCTGAGCTGCTTTTTGCACCCGGCAGCTCTGCTGCTGCGCTATCCCACTGCGTACCCACGTCTTTATGGCTGTAATTGTTTTCCTAGGCTGTTGAACCAGTCAACCAAACAACAGAAATTAAAAATGTGCTTCTGTAACTATTTGTCTTGCTGGGAGGGAAACCTCTGAAGAAACATTTTTGCAAAGTGACTGTCCTGTGGTACCCACAGCCCAGCTCAGTCCCCCCGATCCGTCGGGTGACTCTGTGAGACTTGTGTTGCAGGAATTAAAAAACAAATTAACAAAAGTAACTTCTTGCTAAGGTCCTCAAATAATATGCAATCTTACTTGCAACTTCGCAACAGGATACCATAGAAATAAATTTTGCTTGTCTGATATTTCTGCTGGTCACTGGAGTACTCCTTGCCAAGAAGATCATTGCTGACATTAAGCAAGACCTTTGCCAGCAGCCCAGCCCTCCTGTGGCAGTCCCTCTTCCAATCTCAAGCAGAAAAAAAAAAAAAAATCATAAATGAAAACATAATACGGTAAAACAGAGGAAGAGTCGGGAATAATAAAGGACGGAAGCGCCCAGCCTGTGTTAGGTGCAGGGTGTTTCTGCAGGGTGCTGGGAGGAGTCCAATGACAGGGAAAATATTAAATCCCCATCTACAAAACACAGCGAAAGGACCTGCGGTAGCCCTCGGCCAGCTCAGGCGCTGCTGGCAGCCCCACCCCAGCATCCCCCATGCAGACCAGAGGCAGCAGAGCACTGGGGTGCAGTGGGGTGCTCCCCAGCCCTGGGCTCACGGGAAGCTAAACCCACCTCTCCCACTGCCTTGGCGAGCACCAGCAGAGCTGCCACCTTCCAGGGAGACATCCCCACCACAGGGACACAGATGCATATGCTTAAAGATTACTCTCCCAGCCTTGGGAGGCTGCGGCAGGCAGCTCCACTCCCTCCCAGAGCTCTGGCTGGACCTGTCCCAAAGGTCTCCCTGGGAGCACAGCCCAGCTGAGCTCTCTACCAGCACTGCCGGTGTCTTAGTGAAATACCTGAAGGACAGGTATGGACTGGTGCATGCCCATAATCCCACAGTCATTTTCAAGGTAAACTGGTGTTAGAGGATTTTTAACTAAGTAGGAGAAAAGGTCAAACTCTCTCTCTAATTTGCCTGTTGAGTTTAATATTGTTGCAGTGCATTAGTTCTCTCTGATCTAAAAAAAAAAAAACCACGATGCCAGTTTCAGCCATGTTCTGCTTTGACCCTTTATCAACTTCACATGTGCCATCCTCCATCCTTTTGGTATCATTCCTGCAGTGCCCCCCTCCCTCTGAGAACTCATTTACTCAAGGATTAAATTCATGCATTTGCAAGCAAGAAGAGAGCCCATAAAATTATACTGTTCTGCCTTTCAAGAGCAGTGAGATGAGTCTTTTCAACATGCCATAAATCTACTTTCTGAAAAAACATTGTTTTTTCCTCTTTCAGCAAGGTCACTTAGTACCTCATAGCTTGGAGATCTCATTACACCAGAATTAACTATTTCTACAGGACAGATACCTAATAGGCAATCATCATATAATGTTTTACTGCTACACCAAAAGGCAAACCTTTTTAGAGTGGTTAAATAACGTCAAGTGCCTGAAGACTATTCTTCCATAAGCCTCCTTTTGAATTAGATGTGTTTTAACAGGAAAATAACATAAAGATCCTAAAACCATCAGGTTGATAGAATGTGTAAATTCTCTGCATTTTTCTTATCATCCCTTTTTGCCATTACTGCCTTTCTTTTCAATACAACATCTACGTTCACCTGAACATACAACCGAAGAGTGAGATTTTAATGCTTCTTAACCAGTCAATGGTCTACTGCAGCTTCACATGAAATCCAGACACTATTCAAATGAGCTCATCATGGGTGGTAATTAATTAGCACCGATGGGGAACTCGAAATAAGAGTATGGTCACATTTCATTAGGAGCACAATGTATCTTCTTCCCCCTTATTTAGTTAAATACATTTTCCCCACAGCTAGTGGAAAAACAGATATCTCACAGCTACCCTGACATCTGTTTAGATGAAACAAGAGGGCAAAATGGAAGATGAATTCATTCTAGAGATCTTGAGATTTAAAAAAAAGGAAAACTCTCAGCCAGAAAGGATCACAGTGATGCCAGAGGCAGCCACACGCTTGCACTCAGCAGAAGCTCTCCGGTTAAAACTGTCCCGCCGTGTCGCAGGGCGTGAGAGCCGAGGGTTTTGGAAGCGGGACCGTGGGCTGCATGCTCTGCAGAGCAGCGGGGTGTTTTGCTTGCTGGGCAGATCTCATTCATCGCCCGTGACAGCACTGCCAGGTGCAGCTGCAGAGCGGCCTCGCACCCGCCTGCACGTTTACTGGCAGGGCACCGGTCAGTGGGAAAGCTCTGCTCAGTGTGAGGAACCCAGCGCTCAACCTTTCAAACCCAGACCACCAGCCCCTAAAGCCCGCTCCTGACCTTTCTGGTCTTCTCCATTTAAAAAATCCCCATTTTTCGACTTTCCCTCTTTCCCACGTTTCTCGAGCTTTCCCGCAGTGGAAGCGTCCCCACGTGCCCCAGCCAGGCTGGTGCTTACCCTGACCCCGGCCATCCCCGCTCCCAGGGCAGGCAGCCGCCTTGCTATCTGCAGCAATTCAAATTCCTTCCCCGACTCACCGCTCTATAGCTGCATGGCGTGCTGGCCCTTGGACAGCCCTGCCTTGTCCCCACCCAGGGTTACAGCACACCAAACACAGCCAAGCCCTTTCTACACTGACCAGGTCTGCCATCACTCTGCTGACAGCGGAGCAGCTCTGCTCATGGATTAAGGATCAACGAGAAAGTCTTGACACCATGGCTCATGTACAAGGCAACACTGCCAATATCTTAACACACATCAAATACTGTTAGTCCCTTTCGGTAAAGCTAAAATGCATGTTCACAGGCCAGGAGTATTCACATGCAGAGAAGCTATCAATCTTTCTGAGCTCTATAAAAATCATGTTCACCACTGAAAAATCCAGGACCAACGTTTCAGTGCAAGCTTAAAGAAAAAGCACATGGAAGCTTTGCTCCTGAGCTAAACTCTGCCAGTATCCAACAGTTCACATCAGACATAGATACCTCAATGCTAAGCACACCAAGCTCCAAGATTACATCCCAGGCTCTCTCCACATCAGTGATGACTATCAGCAATGTCAGATGAGGAACTGCCTGTGGGTATTGCTTCTCCTGAACCCTTCAAGATGCCAAATGCATCAGGTCCGTAATGCCTTTAGCCTAGGAACTGCACCAACATTTCCATTGTCCCCCACCCAAAAAAAAAAAAAAAAAAAAAAAAAAAAAAAAAAAAAAAAAAAAAGGAAAAACAAAAAGCTGGAATGGTTAATTTGTATTTGAAAAAGCCAATCACATCTCATGGTGAATCGGTGTTAGCCCAAGCATATATTTTGGGCTTGGCAGAAGCAAGTGCATTTGTTCCCAATATGATTTCTGAAACTCCCAGTT
Source organism: Pterocles gutturalis (assembly GCF_000699245.1). Taxonomy (NCBI): domain Eukaryota; kingdom Metazoa; phylum Chordata; class Aves; order Pterocliformes; family Pteroclidae; genus Pterocles; species Pterocles gutturalis. The sequence continues at coordinate 15,250 of NW_010118830.1, forward strand.
ATTTCCTGGATGCATTTTTAATTTCAAGCAGTAGTTGTATCTCTACTGCCAATGTCTATCTCACGAATAACAAACATTCAATTTCCTCTCCTGTAGAATTATTCCACTCTGCTTATCTGGATGTTCAATTCTGTTGTCTCCATTTTAATCACATTTTCCAACAACACAGTACTTTGTGCAACAGACCATTTTCCTTCATGAAAGATAAAAATGATTGCATACTCCATTTCATTTTTTAACCTAAAACTTACTGATGGTTTTTGCATTTTTTCAATAACTTCAAGAAAAAATACATGGCAAAATACATACCAGGCATAACTGTCTACGAAAAATATATATTTACCCCTAGTCAATGATCTACACACATTGCAGCTGGTTAAAACAGTAACATGGAAATTGCATAATGAAAATGTTATTTCATATTTTTTAAAAATTCTGTCCATCAGCAATAATAATAAAGTCTTCTAATACTAAGTATTATTTTTAGTAATCTCTATAGCATATACTTACTGTACAGTTACAATATAGCACAGTTTCAGTTATACTCACAGTGAGCCGTAACAGGTCACAGCCCTGGAGACAATTTCAGCAAGACTTTTGCATTGAAAAATATGAGCATTTATGGGCTCCATAGTTTTTTTAAATATATATTCTCAGATGAGAGGATGAAACACAGTGTAGGGGAATGTAAACTGTCTAACACACGAATTCTGCACATTGACACAACAGCAGTAACAGCTGTACCAACAGTACAGCCCAGATGTAAGAAGCAGGAGGGATGGCTGGAAGGGCAGTTTCCAGCGTGCTAACAAGGGTTATGAGAACTGAGAAGTTACAAGCCCTTGCAGCTCTGTGAAACTCCATCTCTAGCTATTCTTTATAATTTCAGCAATAAAGTTTTACTCTAAACAAACAAGAAGTTTCATACCAGCTGACTAATAATGAGGATGGAAAGGAAAAGGCCTACCTCATGGAATATGGAGCTGTCGCCAGACCCAGCCATGCTTCCTCCCCTGGGCAGGATATCTGATCGCTGAGCCCACGGCAGAGGCTGGAGGTGACACACATGCTGTCCCCAGCCCGTGTAAAGGCAGGCTGGGTGGTGGTAAGATGAGCTGCTCGTCTGAATCAATTCCTGATAGATGTAGTGGAACGGAGTGAGCTCAAAATGACTGGTCAATCCATGTGTTTCAGATGTGATCTAAGCACCCAAAAATATAGGAAAAGGGAAAAAAGTAAACAGGAGAGAGTAGATGGCAATTTCTTGTTCCCTTCCACTTTCCACGGTTTTAATAATTCAAAAGATCTGGCAATGTTTCAGCTGCTGAAAGCACACAGTTTTTGTATTGACAGTATTTGTCACTGCATAACTACTTTACTATGTATCACTAACCTAAAAAGGTTGGGCTCTCTATAAGCAGTTACAAAACAAACAGACACATCAAGTAATCACCTTTTTGTAACCCTCCCATTATTTAAAATAGGAATGTGACAATCACCCAGCAAGGAGTTTATTTGGAAAAACACATTGTAATAAATAACTGTATGTTAGCAATCCATTAGAAGTTGGAGGGTCAATATATACATACTTGAGATATGAAAGAGTACTGTATTTACATTTTATACTGTAACTATACTGTAGTTATTGAAAATAAGGTAGTCTATGAATAGCAAACAAACTTTCAATACATACATGGTTTGTTTCAATATTAATTCACTGAAATAAACCGGTGTAATATTAGAATAATGAAACAGCTCAAGCACTGTGGAAACTGGCCATAGTTAATTCAGACAAAGGTGCATGATGGCTAATAAAGCAGTCTGAGAGCAATGAATTGTGACCCAGTTCGGGCACCCTAACCACAGCAAGCTATTTAGACAGCATTGCTCAACCTGTGGGCTGGGGACCACTGCTGTCAGACACCAGAAACTGGTTCATGAACAATCTCATTTAGAAGATAAAGAAATGCACATCTGTCCCCACGCCGCTGGCAGCAATGCACGGGCGCTGCCAGACAGAGTTGGGAGCCAGTTTCTGGATGCTGCCAGGGACTGCTTTCAGGTGCAGACAGCTCCTTTTCGGGTGTGTGAGTGGTCCAGGATCTTTGTTTCAAAGGGGCTCCACTACAAAAGGCTGAGGAACGCTGCCACAGCCAGCCTGCCTGTGGGACCTGCCAGACCCGACACTGCCTTCCTCTGGGACACGCTCGCCTCATGTTCAGGGTTTTAAATCTTGTTCCCCTTCAGCTCACCAGATCTGGTTTTAATAAAATAATTTTAGGTGCTATTTAGATTCAACATAATGACATGTAGAATATTTAGTCAAGTATGTTGACTACAACCAATTATTACAGTGAAAAGTAAAAACATTCCTTGATGTTAAAAGGAATCCTGCACAGACTTTTAACGTAAGATCACTACAGCTGCCAGCAGGGACTTGGATATCCAGTATTCACTAAAGGATTAAATGCAGCGTTGAATCAATTTTTTTCAGACTTCTCCTTAATGAATCCTCCCAAGAGGGTCACAGGTGTTCATGGACATATTTGAAACCTCTTTCTTATAAAAGAGTCCCCATCGCATCCATCACAGCAATCCTCAAACTCCCACATCCCCCGGGAGCTCCAGGTCCTGCTTATCCAACAACAACACTGGTTTAAGCACCTGTGAAGCCCTGTCCCCAGAGCAAGTTGAGATGGAGTACAGATACCTAAAAAGCTGCAGAAGAGAGAGTAGCTGAAGCCTTGCTTACGACATTATGGAATTGGTTCAAAAATCATGCACAAATTCCATTTCAATAATGAAAATTTACTTTTCTCCCCTCTTTTTTAATTATGGGAAAAATTGATAATGTGTTTAATTTGGCCAATAAAAAGATATTAAAGTATATATATTTTATCATCAAAATAATTCACATTTTCATCACCATTTCCCACAGAAAATAAAATCTCAATATTCTCTCCGATAACTGTGAAACATACCTGGTCCCAATAATGTTCTACACCAAAGTTCCGGCAATTAACAGTTTTTTCATCCACTAGCCAAAAAGAAGAAAAATAAAGCAAAATAAAAATGTAATTTGGCTGAACCTGTAATGATTAGGTTTTTTTATTCTTTTCTGAAGATGAAACTCATTCATTTTAGGTACATTAGAAGGCATTTTTTGGCCTAAACCAAAAAATTTTGTTTCTTTTTTGCTATTATTATTATTACATGAGGGCAATTAAGAAAATTAAAACAATATTTTTAAAGAAAAAGTTAAAGTTTAATTCTGAAAATGTTAAAATATTTTAACTTTTTTATTATTTACCCAGTACTATTTGCTGCACTCAGATGAATTTTGTAAATAATTTCAGTTCATTCAAAACCATATTTTTCATCAAGCAAACTATTCAGAAAAATAAAAGCGTAACTGCCTGTCTCTAATCAGGGTAATAGATGGAGGGATGGGAGCTGCCTTATCTTGCAGCCTGGAGAAACACATCTCTGCACTTTCCCAACCCAATGGGGAATTTGTTGGAAATTCTACCACAGAAAACTGTGGCATTTCCTCCATCCCTTTTTTTCCATACTGTAAAACAAACTTCTGGATGCCTAGATGAGCTCAGAGCACATAGAGGAAAAAATAAATAGATCATCTTCAAAAAAGTAAAGAATCAATGTGAAAGAAAACCAGGTATAGCCAGTCAAAGCCCACGGCTGCAATCAAATACTGTACTTTCAATATCAGTGCCATTTGATGGAGAGAGAAAAACAAATACATACATCAACTAACTCGCATCCTCTCCTTGTTTAAATCAGATACAGATTTAAAAGAAAAAATGAATATACGTAAATCATAATGCAAGGAAAATATTAATACACATAACGCCACCACCACCCCTTGTTTCTGAATTGCCACTGAATTCAGAATAAACGCAAAACAGTGCTGGAGGAACAACAGCAAAAAATTCCTGCCTGGTGAAGAGAAGCAGTAGAAAACATGCAGCTTCCCTGACACAACAGTATTTAAAAGTCATTCTAAATTTCTCATCGCTTTCACATAGATATAACTCAAAATTACTTAAAACACTTCATCTTAATTCTGCCGCTGTTTACAAAACGTAGATCTATCGAAGCTGACAGAATCACTCTGTTTTAAAGCTGGAGGAATTGAGGAAGAATTTGGTGTTTTGATTCAGTCCTTAATGTACAATTTACCTTTCACGTACACAAAGCATACTGGCTCTCAGGCAGCAGATAAGCACGTAATAAATCAGCTTACTTTTTCTTCAGCTCTTACTCACAGTGGAATCCCCAAAATTCATTTTATTTTATCTTTTTCCCACTCTTCGGCTTTTTCTCTTTCATTTTCCTTCCTCCTCTTCAATCATCACAGGTTTGCATTTCTCGTTTTCTATTTTACATCACTCCGCTTTGTTCTCTACAATGGAAAGACAGACGGGCAGAAAGAAAGGCAGACAGACAGACAGACAGACGGACAGCAGGGAGAGAGATACAGCCAGTCCAAGGTAACAATCTCGGACACCCACATTCTGGAGGATCTGTTTCTCTCTCAAAAACATTTTAACTTTATAAAGGGAAGGGAATCAAAACTCATTTGCATAGGGGTTCATTCCATCTATTCAGCTCATGTGTTTATAGCTCTGGAAAGTCCCTTTCTGATTCCCTGGTTGATAAAGAGCCAGGAAGGTAACGCAGCAGCGGGGAGAGGTGAGAACTGTTTTGCTGACCTTGCAAGCGGGGCTTAAGTGAAGCTCTCCATTCACCTTGCTCAGAGGACCCAACTAGGAGATTTGGGTGCTTTTTATCCTTTAGATTTCAAGGTTCAGACCATGCATGTAGAGCTAAAGATTCAAGTAAGAGAAACCCCCACTCTTGCGCAGGAGGAAGCTCTGGTCAGGCGCTCAATACTTCAGCTTCCTGTCTGTACACTCCGCGGTCTAATCTGGGGAAATCCTGAAAACATTATCAGATGCCTGATAAGCTCTTTAGCTTTCAAGTACATAGTGATTCAGTTTCGGTCAAAACCTCATTTGAATACAGTTTTTAAATCTAAATAAAAAGCAAGACCCTCATGAAGAAGAGATTAGACTTGTAGCCTAACATCGCTGGTATCCAAAATAGTGTGACTGATCTTTAAAACTGGCATAAACAAATCTACTTTTCATACCTGCATCAAGGTGCTCAGTGGGTGTAATTCAAGCTTATTAAAAAGAGGTGGGATTATACGTCTGGTTAATTAAATGCCTTTATTTATCCACAAACAAATAACGCAGCAGCACAGATTGCTTACTCCGCCCCAATGTTGTTCACCGTTGACCTGAGGCAGATTGTTTCTGAGAGAGGGACTGCTTGAAACTCTGGTGCCCACTCATCCCACAGGCTTCTCTGGCACAGCTGGCAAGTGTGGCCATCCTTGTTTTGTTCAACACAGACACTTGTTTACCAGGCATTAGACAGCTGTTTCCATACCCATTTCACAGCCACTCATCACAGGCTAACAGCAGGCTCTACTCCTTCATCTGTGGATTTAGCCCTGGGAGAGTAAATCTCCACCAGCACAGCTTGAACCACCCCATTTTCCAGTTCAGATGGGAACTGAGTCAGGATTGACCCACAGGAAATCACTCCCGCTCCACTGCTCCCCTTCATCAGTCAGGCCAGGGAGCTTTCCTGGGATACATCCCAGGAGGTTTTCCCTCACACACAGCTTCCGAAGGTCTTGGAGAAATGCGCTCCATCTGTGAGCCTGGAAGCAATTAGGAACGTTTTCCCAGGTCTTGCAGGTCTGCAAGCAGTCAGGACTTAATCTACTTTCAACTCCCAGAGCATAAAACATATCAAATGCTTTTCACGAGAGCGCTGATGTTTCCTGCTTCAGTTACCCTAAGGGTTGCCACAAAAACAAGCTCATGTATGGACCAGCTACTTTGGAGAAGAGGAAAACTGGGAAGATATTTATTGTTAATAATCACGTTCCTGCAAGTCAGTATAAAGGCTCAGGTTGTCCATACTCAGGACAAAAGTATGTTCCATCCAAGATGTATGTATTCAAAAGTATGTTTCATCCAAGATCTGGTTTACAGATCTCCAACTAGGCTAATGATACATTTCACAAGAGCAGAGGTTTCAGACACAAAACCACTCGTTTTACATCAGTAATTAACACTGGAAGGCAGATCCATTGACACTGAATTCAGATCCAGATGGGAAATAATCCCAAAGTTTCAAAAGCATCTGGAACTGGGATTTTGCTTTTCAGCAGCATGAGAGACCTGGTGTTGGCTAACAAAATGCCATGTTTGAGCTCTCAGATGCTGCCCTGGGTCAAGTTTGAGCACAGAGAAGCCAAGGCCCTAGTTGGACTTATCAATATAAGGATGTGTAAATTAATTTGCATGAGTCATTGCACAGAAGAGAGGAGCACTCATCTTCCAGGCTGGGATTTAGCTGTATTTGCAGTGCTCACTGGTACAACTTTCAAAACGCATCCTCACTCTAGCCCCAGGTTTAAAAACCTCTTTGCAAAAGACTCTGAACTAAATTAATCTGTTCCCTGCTGACCAATACATCCTTGCTGGTTATTTAAGTAAAGATCATTCGAGTTTCCTGGGTCCCAGAAGGTAGGTTTCATTATGTGCGTGTGTCACAGCTGGATAACCTAAAGCAGAAGGTAGTAAACACAACCTGAGTCCCACGGTGAGAGAATCACATTCCTCAGTCCTTGACACACCCTCCAAGCAAAAGCAGAAAAGCAGCCAGTAGAGCCTAAACATTTACACAGGGCTTTAGAGAGGAAAGATGACAGGACAGGTTCTCCACTTTGCTTTGTGAAACAAAAGCAAAGACTAAAGGGGTGGAGGGGGGGGGAAAAAAAACAGTGACTGATAAGGGAAGAGACAATGTACTGTGCGCTGCTCTTGACAGCTGACACCAGTCAGGATGGTTGTTATCATCTTAGCATCTCATCTGGAAAGTTTTGACTAACTGAATTTGGTTTTTGACAGGAAGTCTAGATCTTACTCTAATTCAGTGGCTGGAATTTCTTGAGGCAATATTATGTTAGGCCAAACAAGACAACACTACAGCCCTGAGTGCAGCACTATCAGAAACAAAATGCATGGCCATGCAGGGCATTAAATCACAGCCCAGGTGCCGGCATCATCACCACCAGGTAGTTCCAGCTCCTCTGCTTTATTTATTGCTGTTCACTGTGTTCTGTACAAATATAAAGGTCTGACTTCCTTCTTTCACTGGGGAGGAAGATCCTCTCAGAAGGAAGGATCTCTCCTAAGCTAGTTAAAATCTTCACAGCAGTATAAAACATGCAGGCATCAGAGATAAATCAGCTCCTGTATATAAAATATCTTTCACAAAATTATAGCCTTCAGAAAGCACAGTAGACACATAGTCACTTTTTGCTTGATTTCATAAATCTTCCATCCCTGCTTATAGTATTTCTTTGTGACAGACAGGGAGATAATACCCCTTGGAATTCAAGAGTTATGAATTCCAAGAGGAGCTGGAGCTTGTTCCCATTGAAAACTATGGCAAAATTCACATTACTTTTGAAGAAACTGGAATTTCTCCCTCAGTACCATTAAAAGCAAACTTTCACTTGGTTTCCCTTGAGAGATAAGTTCTGTGGGTCTTCATCTATGATATAGAGCCTTATACAAATACATATATTATTTTTTACTTTTGTGCGTCTAGTTGTCAGGTTTATTTAAGCTGAACTGACAAATTTTATGAGCCCTCCCACTGATTTGTCTCATTGCTTTAATATCCAATACACCCAATTCAAATGAGATTGGGCTGACAGAGAAACCTAGAAAATACTTCATAAATCATGCACCTTGCCACTTTGCACATTTACAGAGGTTATGGTCATATCACAAGCCAGGTAGGATTTGATTAGCCAATTCTTACTTTTCTCTGTGACAGGAGTATAAATTAGGACACAGTGCTCCCACCTCTTCTGCAAGCAGTGAAGAGTTATGTCAGGCATGCTTGGGCAGCAGAGTAGAGAGGGGATGGCAGAAACAGCCCTTCTGCATGCTCCTGACGACCTGTACAGCCTGCAGAAGACAAAGAGCTCTGCTCCAGGACAGGGCTCACAGGAGAGGGAGGAACATGCCAAGACAGGAGAACTGCAGTTACCCTCCATGACATGTTTTTCTAAACTGGGAAACATTCCCAGTAGGAAATGCCTGCAGAGATTCATACAGAGGCATTAACCTTCTCCCCGGAGTCTGTTCGTGCGAGTGCACGTACGTGCACATATGTGTTATTCTAGAGGAAGAATTTTGCTCCATAGCTCCACAGAGGGCTTGGATGCTACTAGAACAGCCTGCAGCCCCTGCAGCTTCGCAGTGACAGCCAGATTATCTGTCCTAGTGTCTTAGAACCCTGCCAGAGTTACTCTACTCAGGTTTATCATTCTCTTAATTATTTTGCTGTGACTGGCTTTCACATCTCAAAAGCAAGACTGTGAGAGCCGGCACAACGCAGTCAGACCCCACACAAGCTACCAGACTCCCACAGATGTGCCGTCGCACCTCAGTCCTGGCCAGCAGCACCTCTGCTGCCTCGCTCCTGCCCAAGAGCTGCTGCCTGTGACAAACCCTGGGCTGGTGTGCACTCTGCTCTTGTGACAAATGGCTCTAGCTAAGATAAATGTAGCATTTCAATGGATAAAAAAAAAAAAAAATCTACTGCTGCCCTATCAGCCAGCTCAAGTGAAAATAAATGATGCAAAGCAGTATCAGGCAGCACAGCACAATTTCTGTAACAAGCTTCATAGATGGCTTCACTTGATGTTTTGCAGTGAGAAGTTAAAGAAAACAGGAAGGTTTCAAATGAGTTAGAAAGGCAGGAAGTGAGTCAGCCCTGAGCAAGAGGGACAGCAGCCACCTCCTCCACTGCAGACACCCAGCCATGGGACACGGACCTGGATGTCCAGAGCCAGAGCGAATGAACCGGAGAGTAGAGAGCGCCAGCAGGGCCGGAACAGAGAGGAAAAGGGACACTTCCTCACCCACCACAGCCTGAAGGAGGAAAGATTTTCGCCATGCAGAGGACTGTCTCCTAACCCGTTGTCCTTGTAAAAACAGCCTAGTCACTGAGCCACCAGCTCGTCCCCTCCCTGCCCAGGCATGCTGAAGCCTCCTGCACAGTTCTGCTCAGGAGCAACTGAAAAGAGTTCTCCAAAAAAACTCATCTGGGATTGGGATTTCAAGCCCCCTTGAGCATCTTGAAATTTGAACACTGTCCTCTCATGCACTCAGATGAATACTGTGCTATTGGAAATAGAAACACCAACTCCCTCCTCGGTTGCCATCCTACTCTGCCTATGTCCCACAGGAGAATAAATTGTTCTGAAAACACTGTCACATCAGCCTTCACACAACAAGGAGGCCAAAGAACACTTTAGCATGGCTTAGGCATACACAGGACCCTAGCTGCTTGCCTAGAAACAGATGCTTATCAGAGAATTCATCTGGAGAAAACAGAACAACCATAAGCCATTAGCGCTACTGCCGCTCAGCAGCTTTATGGCAGGAGTTCTGAGGATCTGCATTTTGGGGATAGGCACAAGAGAGGCCCAGGTCCTTTTGTAGGTGTACCTCCAGGCACACAAGTTGCATCTAAAAATAGAACCTGGGTTCTGAAGTCACACAGACAGCTTTGAAAATTATACTCTAGGTATTTGACAGTATTGCCCATCACACAAAAATGTTGCATTCCCAGTTGCAATACCAGGAAATAACACTCAGCCCTTAAGCCCGGACAGTTGCACAAGCACTGAGACCCCAGATTGATAACAAATTCCCATCAACTTTTGCAGGCTTCTAAATAAGGCAAAATTGTTAAAGAACTAGCTGCTGTTCTACAGGTAGTGCACCACGTTCCTAATATGTTGGCCTCTGTTTCAAGCATACTGTTGAAGCTGTTAGAAGGACAAATAACTTTTTGCTGTCTCTATTAATCAGAAAAATAGGATGCTAGTTCCAACTGAAAAAAAAAAAAAAAATCTGAAGAAGGACAGACAGAACTGGCTGAGTTCCAGTGCTTGGAAAAAGCCCTTGCTCCTCTGCTTCTTCCGAGAATGATCTTCTATAAAGCAGTAACTCACTGTAGCAAAATATATAATCCCCTACACCAGGTTGGGGAACCAGGACAACTGAAGTAGAATATGAGCTTCCTCGAGGCAATTAGATTTCAATGCAAAGCATTTTCAGATCCTTTCTAGTTTCAAAAGAAACTCAGAATAAGGTGTGGGAAGATGGGCACAGAAGAATAAAACACTTCAGAGAAAGGTTTACTAACACTGAAAGAAGCTGTTGAGAACTGCTTATCTGAAAAAAAGGCTGGTTGCAACTTGCAAGTGTTGAACATCTTCCAGTGGAATAATTATTCTTAGAAAAGTGCTGTGCTGTTGGAATCAATTTCCCACAGGAATGTTTCCATTTTCATTTTGATTTTTTCTCTCACATGTGTTTTGATAAGTCAGCACACTCCTCAAACCAGGGGACATTGCATTTACAAAATTAAGTTTCATTCCTAAGTTTTACAGAGTAAGATTTTGTAAGTCAGCTTTGGAATTAGAAGTCCCGATTTCATAAGAATGGGACACTTTAACTGACATTTTAAAATACCTGAAAAGAATTTACGAGTTTATTCACAAAATCCTGCAGAAGAAACATAACAGGTTCTACTCCAAGCAAAGGATCACACACACTCAAAACAGCTCCCAAGGGCTGTCTATTTTTTAAGAAGGAAGGTGATGGACAAGAACTAGGCAATACCTGAACAGCCTTAAGAACAAAACTGTATGGACAAAGCTTTCAAGCAGAAAAGAGGTTCAGAGCAAAGAAAACGTCACGCACTGTTTGCTGCTGGATATGTTTAGACGAGCAAAACTTGGTACATTCCCAGAAAATAAACAGAATTCATCAGAGAGAATCGCAACTTATTTCTCCTGCCTGGAGTTTCCACAAGCAGCGGGTACAGAGAACACCAGTTCTGGCTGATCAGATTTTTAAAAGGAGGTGGCTACCATGCTGAATGAAATGCAAATCCCTCTGAACTAATACAATTCCAGCAGCACCTTGTATTTTATTAAGGAACAAGATGATAGGTTAGCTAAACATGATGTCTGTTTATTAATTCCTGAGGCTGGAATGGTCTTGCTCCTTGGCTTACAGAAAACTGAAGCCAAACAATAACAGATTGAAGCTTGTTTTTGTTGGGTTTTCTTCTCGTTCCAAAACTGAGTCACAGAGACTTTGCAGAACCTGCACTGGAACAACAGCCAAAGAAAATATTCCTGTTGAGGAAACAGTTCCGCGAAAGCTGATATGCCCTGATGGGAACATCACAGCACAGAGGGTGTTTGTGCCTGCTGAGACCTGCCGCATGTCACAGCCTGTCACTCACGAGCCAGATGATTCACCAGCATGTGGAGCAGCCGTGTTATCACTGCCCAGCAGAATATTCACTGCTGCTCTTCAGACCCCAGCAGGGATCACCACACGGACTTCTCACCCCTCAGAAGGAAGGCCGGCCACGTTACCACCCCACAGGCTGGAGAACGGCGTATTGCTCCGGAGAGCAGTAAGGGTCTGCAGGGCCCTGCGGCTGGGATTTCCCTGCAACAGTCCCAGGGACATCCCTCGCTGCAGGGACAGGCACGGGATGGTTTTGTGTCTCTGGGGATAGCTGGGAGTTTACCAGAGAAGGAGGAACAGGATGACTTGCGCTTCACATCCCCAGGAACTCTGCTTGCTCTCCCCTCGCTCCTGCTGAGGCACAGCTCATCTTCTCTCCATCTTCTGGGGAAGCTGCAGCTGGAAAAAAACACTGCGGGGAAGAGATCTTTGCTTAAACCCACTAATATCCAGTATCCCAGCTGGCTATTTACAGAAGATTAACAGCAGCATCTTCCTTGGATGTCAGAAGAAATTTGAGCAGCAGCAGTGGAGAAAAAATGACAGAGAATTGTTAAAAGACACTCTCTGTTGTTGCACAGCAATCACACTGTCACAGTCCACACTATGTTTGGTTTGCCCTCTGGGAAGAGAAGGGTCTATAATTCAGGACCAAGGAGAATTCTCCTTATTGGGATCCATGTCAGACGCACAGACTGCTGTGGCCACTGAAAGACATGGCAACGGGAAACACAGGGCAGCTCTGCGGAGAGCTGTGGTTGCAGGGTGGCAGGGCACACGAGCAGTGATGGGCGCAGCAGCCGTCAGGCAGTGCAAGGCTCTGCCCCTCCTTGCCTCTCTCCCATCCCGGGGCCACAGCTGCACCCTGCAGCGGGACTGGGGCTGCGGCTGCAGAGACCCACCCCCACAACAGCAGGAGTTCAGGAGAAGCTGGTGTCTGAGCTCCTTTTCCCACTCCCCGGCAGCAGTGCTCCATCTGCAGCCCCAGCAGGCCAGGAATGGTTGGTGGACAGCCAGGAACACACCTTTCACCCCCTTTACCCCTCCTAACACCAAGAGCTCTCAGCCACATCCTTACCACAGCACCCACACTGAAGCCCCTCTGATGCCATTACTGAGGTCTCCGGATCCTTCTCCAGCTGTCCTGTGTGACCATTCACAGCGATGATGCCCTTTCTCACCAGTGGAATGGTTATCCTACAGTGAAACAACTCATCCCTTCAGCCTTTTGTCCTCATCCTTCAAAGCTCCCATCCTCACTTTTCTGTTTTTCCTCAGGGTCTGGTTCTGCCATCCGCTGGAGACTCGTTTGAACAGCAACGCAGCAAGTTCAATGCCTCACCAGACAGCAAGCACCCTGCCTTGTGACACCTGTGTCGATCCACACATTCATGACATTATAGGAATTATGAACAATTGTCTTTGCAATAAGTAATTGCAAACATGTCCATATTTAAATTCATAGTCGCTTCCAGATTCACGGGTGAAGACTGGGTGTACACAACACCAAACTCACGATCATCGCTGCAATAAAGAGGGCCTGGCTTTCCCCGCAGGCAGCAGTCTGGCAGGAAAGGTCTTTCCTCCAGAAAAGCTGCCTTGTCCTCCCTGCCACCACAGCAAAGGGCCCCCCATACCAATGTGACGAGGTCTGTCTCTCCTGACAGCATCAGGAGCTCCCACCTACGGGACCTTCACTCAAGCTGGAAATACGCTTTTACCACAAAGACAGCCTGTCTGACCGTTCAGCTCCAAAAGATGCTTTTATGAAGGAGGCTCGGGGTTAATTGTGAAAATGAAACCAAATACATATATCTGAAACCAAAACAAATGCCTGAATGTAAAAGGTTCTTTCCTAAATGTTTAAATAGCTCAAAAACCAGCTTACTTGTCAGGGATTTTCTTCAGGAGTTGGCTTCCTAAGGAAAACATTCAACCCCAACATCCTACAGTTGAGACTTGAAGCGTGAGTGCCATCTAAACTGGGCACTGCTGTCAGAACATGCCTCAATAGTCTGGCAAGGTAACAGAGGCTTTTCTCAGATCAGAAATCAGTGTTTTCTGGGACACACTGTTGGTTAAGGTTTATGAAGCTTGCTGTACTGGCTTTGGCCAGGGTAGAGTTGATTTTCTTCACAGTAGCTGGTATGGGGCTGCGTTTTGGATCAGTGCTGAAAACAGAGTTGTAACACAGGGATGTTTCCTTATGGCTGAGCAGTGCTGACACAGAGTCAGGGCCTTTCCTGCTCCTCACACACCCAGTGCTGGAGGGGGTGGGCGAGCAGCCATGTGGTGCTTATACCCAGATGGGGTTAAACCACAGCTGTCCTTTCTGGTGCCCAATGTGGGGCTTAAAAGGCTCAAGATAACCACAGGTTTGATTGGAATGTGCTAGATCAACTTTACAGCTGTTATTGCTGTTTAGCTATTAATCAGCAGGCTCCTGTGCTTGCCCCAGGGCTTGCTGGCCTTCCTGTATGTTAGAGTCTAGTGCTCATCAGTGGCTGCTTTTTGCTTCTGCTGCTTGTACCACTTACTATCTAACTCTGCTGTGCCGGGGAACATTCTGATAACAGCAATGGCAATGGGCCTGGGCTGGCAGATGGCCAGGGTATTGCTGCTGTACTGGACAAGCAGGAGCTCCAGCATGGACTTGAGTCAAAGGGACCGAGACCCGTGGATGAGCCCATGCGGGAGAAGGACACCCTGAAGCACCTGTGGCCATGAACAAGTCATGCCAGACCTGGTACATCTCAAAGCCTCTATGGCCATGGCTATGTCCGTGCTGCAGCAGGTGTAACTCTGAAGGGATTGCAGCCCAAGGATAAGTCCACACTGGAGAAGGTACACCTTGAAGCATCAGTGGCTGTGCTTGAGGTCACGCTAGAGCACCTCAAAGCGTGCGGTCACGGATAAGCCTACCACAGAGCAGGTACACCCCTGGAGGGACTGCAGCCATGGGTAAGGCCATGTTGGAGGAAGTTTACTTCTGAAGAGACTGGCTGTGGGTGAGGCCATGCTGGAGCTAGAAGAATTTAAGAAACAATGAGGGAAATGTTGTTACCTAGAAGGATATGTCTCTGCACACATCTTGTCTATCACCCTGCATAATTCTAGCTGTTCTTTGAATCTTCAGTGCCCCATGCAAAAAAGCTTTCCTTCTCCTCTTTCAAATCCCGCTGTGTAGAGCTGCACAAATCATTATACCACCTCAAGGAAGCATCTAATTCCACTTTAAGTAACTGAAAAATTACACGAGAAAAAGAATGTCCATCACCAAAACAGTACCCCCACCTTACTTGATCTGAAAGGTCCTCAGCAACTCTTAAGACAAGTTTAGCATCTCAGTTAGTGATGCCTTTGTAGACTGGATCATTTTCAGTGCTATGTAAATCATCATTACTAGTCATAATGAGATCAAAGTCTGACCTTGTTCCTGGTTTAAACTTTTCCAAAGTTACTATTTAGGATTGGTTCAGGTCACTTCAGACAGTGAGATCAAACACATAAAGGACATACCCGACATATGCCTTGAAGTATTCAGATCTGCAGAAAAATTATTAAACCAAACAGTTTTCAAAGCAAATATATATATATTATAGAGTCCAGGCTCTCCTCTCCCCATCTTTACATGTTCTCCCTATACACAATAATCTCAATTTTGTCCCTTGCTAATAGAAAGTGGAATCACTTCTACTGGAACCTGTAGCAATTCATTTAAATTGTCTGTGTGATACAGAGGGACTTACAAGATGCTTTTACCCATTGGCTATATATATTGAGCAGAAGTGCTCAAAAGAAGCCCAGCCTGAGCCACTGAAAACCAACATCTAAGGGCCTCCAAAGGCTCAACCTTCCATATGGCTTATGGGAATAATTTGGCTAGCACAAAAAACCCAACACAGTATCTAGAGCTAGAAGCATGCCTTCAGCTCCATGAACCTCCTTCCAGCTTCCTTAGCTGGGAGAGACTACCTCATCTGTTAGAAGGAAATTTATCAAGTATGCTCTCGCACACACTTTGCAATGTTACATGCAAAAACACATGCTTGCACAGTAAGATCCCAAACAACCAGTTACTAAATATATAGTGTATATAAATTGTATATAAACCTCATTATAGACATGTTGACCTGATCAGTGCCCGTGTCTCTTGGAGCACAGTGAGCACCACTTTGGGGCTAGTTAACGGGACATTATTGTATTGCTGTACAGTACTTCGCTAACGCTAATACAACTACAGTGGAACTAAAAGTTACAAGATTCACGGCCTTGCTAACCCTAAAGAGACCAATTGCCTCCAGGCTTCTAATTTCTTTTCAAACAACGAAAGATAAAAATGCCGCTGGCTGATATACTGTTCCCTGCAGTCACAGGGTGAAGGCACACCGAATTCCTTAGTGCTGACTCTCATCCTTATTTCACATTAATGAAGCAATGAAACCCATTAGAGATGCCTGCACTGTGCATGCTGTACCAAAGGCAAACATCATCACACCACAGCTGTCAGGCTGCAGGAGTGAGAAGCTGTAATACATGCTGTTACCATGGTGCCACCCACTGCCAGAACATTACAAAGAGGATGAATCGTCTGATGTGCACTGAAGTAATTTTACTCAGCCTAAGAGATTATTTTTATATGAATCTTCAAGTTCTCCTTACAGAAATTCAGGTAAGGATATAAAGCAATTCTCACAGCCAGAACGCTGTCAAAGATGCTGCTTTACAGAATAATAACCAGCTAAGAAGGTAGCTGCTCTGTGTACTTGGTTACAATTCAGATTTCCAAATCACAGTACGCAGTTACACCGGCCTATTAATGCTCCTTCAAACTGAGAACAAGCTACCACACAAGCATCACACCGAAATATCTCAGGTCTTTGCAGGAAGCATAAACTGATCAAGCAAGTAAACCAAAACATTACAAGCAGTTTGAAATAGGACTCCTATTCTATTATGCAGGGTAGGGCTCAGATGACATTTTGAGCTCAAATTGCATCTATTCCTGATCATACCCCAACAGGAAATAAAACTTCATAAGTATAAAAAGCTGCGCACATTATATCAACATTAAAACAGTTAAGGAAGTTGATTTTTCAGTCTCCAGCAGAAGTCACTGTTAAAACCTAAGTGAAATGGCACGAAGGAGTGAAAAATTCCCAGCGACAAGGCTCCTCACATGTCAGGAATCCAGTGCTTCGTGGGCTGACACACAAACTAGTTTTGCAGCTCTGAGGCTAAGAGAGTCCACACTTTCTAAATAGGATACTATGCTTTTGCGACTGGGATCTCCTCCAGTCACTGCAGGCAGGAAGCTCAATCCACAGATTGAATCTCATCACAGCTTTGTTCTCAAGCAAGTCACAGGAAAATGCATTTCCCTTTAACCCCAGCCAGCTGGGTTGAAAAGTACACAAAATGGGGGAAATAAAAGCCAGCTAAAACAAATGGATCTTTCCAATTAATGTTTACAATATAAAGTTTTGTAAAAGCAAAAACTTGGGCCTGCACTAAGTAGAAACCTCAACAAGAACAAAAAGCCCCAGATGCGGTACACTGCTGTAGGAAACAAAATTATTCCCAGTCACCTAAAATTATGATGGGAATTAACATCCAACCAAAACTGAAGTTAACTTCATCATTCAGCTGCTATAGAGACTTCTTAATTCTGGGTTTTGTCATGGATGAGTCTGAAACCAGACATCAGCATTTATTTTTTATCTTTTAAACAAAAAGGATCATAGCCAATGTTTTGAAAAGCTAATCAACCTTTAAACACCAAATATTAATTAGCTGTATGGGTAGTATAAAGAAAACAGATTTTTGCACTGTTGCTGAGAACAGGCTTATATCCCATACACAAGATTGCAAGCAACATTCCTGTTTTGGCTCAGACATGGGCTACATCATGAAACACTTGATCTCAACTATTTACAGATAAAAATCTGGAAGACCTTGCTTGCTTCTTAATCAGACCTAACTCTGACTGCCTTGTGCTGCTTGCCAGCAGCTGTAAGAGACAGTATTTGTAGAAAATCACTTGAAATACCCAAAAAAGGATCCTATGGAAAATGTTCCTCTGCACCCAAAACACCCTTTCAAGATTTTAGAGAAAAAAAAAAAGAGAATTGCAGGTAGGTGAAAGGACACAAAACCTATTACTTTTTCCTTTGAGTTTGAAAGGATTTAATAATTTAAGTCAAACAAGATTACTCTAGTTTGAACTTATTTAGTTTATTCTAAAATCATTACCTTATGTTCTACACTGCAGCAGCATTCATTCTCATGCAGACAGGGCAGCAATATTCCCCAGTCTGACTCACAGAGTGCTTTCTGCACATCCATTGCACTGTCCCCACAAGTAACAAATTTTTGGGCTTCAAGATTAAACTCTATCACTACCAAGAGGCCTATGAGTCATTTAATTACCACCTTGACAAACTTTATATAAATGCTTGTCCACTTTGATAGGAAATACTACAACAAGCAAGCGTGTTTAAAACGTTTTGACCTGTGTGCATGTATACACACATGTGGACATGGTACAAAAATCTTATTTCTGGAGGTTTAAATAATAGATCTAGGTGCTTGATCACTCAATATTTTAAATTAACCAAAAAGAATTTTTTACCATTATAATACATAAAGCACTAGTGTCTCTCTCCAGAAAAGATGTCTGTCTGTACATACAAAACATTACAACCTATGTTTATGTTGATTTAGTGTCCTATCCTGGTGGTTTGCACACTACCATTTTTATCTGTGTGGCTGCATAACAAGCAGCCACATGATGGCACTGTCTAACCAGTTTCAGTGCCTTAGTTACAGGCATTTTTTTTTTCCCCACCCTGTAAAATTGGGCCTGGACTGTTTTCTCCAAGCTCATTTGAACTGCTAAAAACAAAAAGTTAAACAAAGATGCATTTTGACACTTTTTTATAGTTACTACAGCTTAACTCCTGTGACTAGTAGACTATACCCATCAAACTTTGATCTCAACTGAGATGGCCAAGCTATTTCAGAATCAAACACTATTAAACTACAATGAAGGATCAGCCAAAAGCTGAAATATCTTTAGAGAAATTCCTTAGCCATATCTTTTTTCTGTTTAGTTTTGTATTCCCCTGAATTCTTTGAAGTTTCAAACCAAAGACAAGAAACTGGAGATAAAGACCAGCTATTGTACAATTAATTACAATTTAACACTTTGGCTGATACCATGACAAGTCTGAGGAAGAAATAGAGCAAATGTCTGTTTTCCCTTTTATCAATGTCTGATGACTCAAACAACAACAGCAAATTTCAAAGATTCATGTTAATCTAAAAGCAGCTCAGGATGCTGTCATCTGACTAGATCAGAGCACTGCCCAGAACTATAAAAGCAATCTAACTTAAGTGAAGGCTGACTGTCCCTACAACTGACTTGTCTTATGTGATGAAGAACTGGAGTTGAGGCCATTACAATGTAAAAGATAATTCAATCTGTGTGCTTCAATTTGGAGGATGTGGTTCCACCAGCCTTTCCTCAGAGCACAAACAGTACCCAGCAGTGAGAGCCACAGAAGGCTGTGACAATTAAAAGCAGTCTGCGAAGAGCAAACAAGTCCAAGAACAGAAAGAATGCCAATAGAGTACTAGCTCTAGTACTTAATTCACACTAGATGTACACATCAGTTTTAAGCCCTTGCATGTTCAGTGGTTAAAGGACAAAGTTAGGTAAACAGTAAGGCCAGAAGGGCCTCTAAACCTATCATGACCATTTAATTGCTGCTCAGATAGTAAAATAGTGCTTTGAAAAGGAGGCTATCTACATCTTGGGCCGACTGAACACAGACAAGTCCAGTATTACACAGGATTAGCCTTTATTAAAATACAGAAATACAGACATTTGAAATCAATAGAAGCTTCAGAATATGCACTAGAGGTCATAATTTGGAGGTGGCATGTCAATGATCTCATCCAGGGTAGCAAGGAAGTCAGAAGTTGATTGTAGCAAATCTGAAATTTAGGAATAGAGCAAATCAGTTTCTCATGAAACCCAGAATTTATGCTCTAACATAAGCTCTCTCCCAGTGAATTAGTATAAACCTCTGGAACAACTAAGGGAAATATGGTTTGATTGCATAAGCCAATTCCACCTAACTGATCAGTCAGCAATGCACCCCAAGAGATTGCAGAGCTACATCACTTTGAGACCACTACCTGAGACCACTGCCTGTGGGGAGTGGGTTGACCAGTTAAATTCAGCTGAACTATACACCAAAACCTGTTCGGTACTCGTATGCTATTCTGGTAGTTAGCACAGTAGTGGCAATTCATCACTGCAGCCAACTAGCTTCCCTCCCAAACCATTAAGGAGCACTGCATGTACTGAAACTCATGATAAGTTTCCACTTACTAGACTCCCATGAAATCTCTTCAATCTTTGTAGGTGAAGGAACCATGTTCACAACAGTGTCATATGTCCTCTCAAATATCATGAGGGGAAGACCACGCAGGTTGATATTGCTTATTTTGTGCTCTTCAGGAAGATCAAAACTCTCAAAATCTGTTTGAGAAAGACACCAGTTTAGTAACAGTGTAGTAACAGTACCTTGGAAGCTGCACATTCTCCTAAATTAAATGAAGTGGGAGCAGGTCCAAAACAACACAAACAGTCCTCTCTTATGGGCTAATTATTTGCAGTTACACCTTAGTTGTCCATAAAACCCCCTATACTAACACTTATCAGAAGTCTAGGCTGCATAACAGCCGCTAGTGTAAAGCAAGAGCTTTTAGTCATTTATTTCCAATCGTTATACTAACTGAACTTCACCAAGCACAGCACATACATTTCACCAACACAAGTATTCTTTGCACACTCACTTCCACATGAACTGGATGGCTTAAGGACACACTTTGAAGGAATGGGATCGCACAACCCATTGCAGATATTCTAAGAACAGGTTTAGAAGTTTCATCTTCAACTATATCCTACAGCAGTAGGAACCTCTTCAGTTACAAATTACCATCTTGGCATACACTCTTCAGCAGTACTGAAGAGTAGACTTCAAGTACTCCTTTGAATACTTGTCTACTAGTTGCCATTTAATGAATTAAGAGGTTATAGCACGCTTATTTGGAACTAGTTTCTTGCTACCATAACAATGGATTCAGACTACTACACATCTAGAGCACAGCTATCACAGTTAGAAATATTTAAATGAGAATGGAATTATATTTCAGAACTAGCAAGCACCCTTACATTTAAGAAAGGACCCAAAGCAATGCAGCGCTAGCCTGTTTCCCACAATAGCTTGGCCAAAGTCTTACAGCAATGTCAACACCCACAAAAAACTGATTGTTTGTTTTACTGGTTACACCAATAGTTCTTACCTCGAGGATCACAAGGAAACATATTTTCTATTTCTGGACAGTCTTCTTCAGCCACTGCATTGCAGCTTTCTAATCCAGTGGTCTCTTCAGTAATCTTAGAAAGAGAAAGTCACATGATTTGAGATACTGTAGTTTCACATTTTACTACCTTTGTAGGGGCTTTCCTGCACTGTACAGGTCTACAGACAAGAGTACCTGCCATACAGTCCTCAGTTATGCTTAACACCTTTGTACTGGGTCTGGCTGAGATGGAGTTAATTTTCCCCATAGCAGCCCTCACAGTGCTGGGTGTTGCATTGGCAGCTAGAGAGGTGCTGATAACACACCTCTGGTTTGGCTCCTGCTGAGCAGTGCCCCACAGCTCCTGCTGAGCAGTGCTCCACAGCATCAAGGCTGTCCCTCCAACATTCCCCCACCACACCAGTAGGCTGGGGGTGGGCAAGATGTTGGGAGGGGACACAGCCAGGAGAGCTGACCCAAACTGACCAAAGGGATATTCCATGCCATATGACATCTGCTCAGCAATAAAAGCTATGAGAAAGTAGGAGGAAGCAGGGACATTTGTTATTTATGGCATTCGTCTAACAGAGAGACTGCTATGCATGCTGAGACCCTGCTTCCCAGGAAGTGGCTGGTCATTCCCTGCTGATAGCAAGGAGAGAATAAATCTTTTGTTTCCCTTTGCTTCCATACATGGCCTTGCTTTTGCTTTATTCAGCTGCCTTTATCTTGACCCATGAGTTATTCTTCCATCTTATTTTCTCTCCCCACCCACCCTGCTGAGAAGGGGAATAACAGAGCAGCTTGGCAGGCACCTAGCATCCAGACAAGTTTAACCCACCAAAACCTTCAACACAAATAAACTGGAAGTGGGCAAATGCTTCAGGTGAGTTTATGTAGTGCAGTACTATAGATAGTGGCAACAAATCACTGCAGTAGTACATTTAGGTTCTTATGTGAACAAGACATTAACTGAAACTATATTCTCTAGAGCCCCTTCTTTGCAATTAGGTACCCCATAAGCTGTTTATTCCTCGTGCCTATGTAGGCATACTGGTTTTGGCTAGGATAATGTTATTTTTCTTCCTAGGAGGTCATACGATGCCATGTTTTGGATTCACTATTGAAACAGTGTTAATAACACACACCTGTTTTAGCTATTCCTGAATACTGCTTACACAGCATCAAGGCCTTTTCTGCTTCTCACAACGCCACCAGTGAGCAGGCTGGGGGTGCACAAAGTTGGAAGGGGGCACAGCCAGGACAGCTGACCCCAACAACCAAAGGGATACTCCATACCATGTGATATCATGCTAAAGCAATGAAAACTGGTGGGGAAGTCTGCCAGGGCTGCCATTGCTCAGGGACTGGCAAGGCACCAGTCAGCTGGTAGCAAAAAACTGGTTGTTTTTCTTTGAGATTTTTAATCCCCTGAGTTTTCTGACTTTTACCTTCCAGTCCTCTCCCCACTCCCACTGAGCAGGGACTGAGCAAGCACCATGTGGTGCTTAGCTGCCTGCCAGGGTGAAACCAGAACAGTATGTAAACTGTGCATTCCCTGCCCCCACCCCCAGAGAAGCATGTTATACTCACTTTGTTTTCAGTGCAAGGCTGATTTTTCTGTTTTATCTTTTCCAACTTGCTTGTGACTCCCCCAGTTCTATTCACATTTCCAAGAGCCTTTCTGACAGAGTGAGAAATGACTGGAGGTGTACTGATTGCTTTTTTAGGAAGTGGAGTTTTAACTTGTGTTCTTTCAGATAAGACTTTTGCTGCAGAGTGGGGGCAAGAAAAAAAGCAAACTTTAGCACCATATCAACCCTAGAACTTGCTTCAGTAAGTGCATGTACTAAAAAACTAGTTATCATGAAAATTATTGTTCACCACTTATAACTCAGGAGCATAAGTCTTCTCTATGACAAAACCACAGAGTTATTTTCATTTTTACAGTAATTTAGAAGCTTGGGAAAACTGGTTAGATAAGTAAATATAAGAAGAGAAAACTATTACTGTTCAAAAGAGTGAATAAGAAAACATGACTTATCCACTTCCCTTGACCCCCTACAGGCTTAGGGCAGTATATACATACAGGATCCTGATGGGAGTCTTAGCTGATTCTTAGTAGCACCAACTCCACCATTCTCCTGATCAATAAAGATCAGCGTTGCCATCTTCAGGTTGATAAGACCACTCTGGAAAGTCCATACAAGAAAAAGAGAAAATCATTTCTTGTCATTTCCTCCACCACAGCACACTTTTTAAACATGTAACACTAAAGACACCATAGCCGACCAAGCCCCCACTTCACACCATTTCATAGCAGTATAGCTACAGCCCCTTATGCGTGAAGACACTATTAGTGCACGTGGCAGGTTCATAGTCCCCAAGCAGTTTGCAGGAGTTTGGGAAAGCAGCAAGGTCTCACCAGCAGTCCTGCACAGAAGGAACAGCACCTGCGGTTTGCTCTGTTACTTATTTGTAGTATTTGCTGTTTCCTCAGTAAAAGAGAGGAGTACAGCTCCTGGCTTAGCAACCCAGCCCTTCCACCAGCTTGTAGCCAAGAGGAACAGCAATGAGCTCACTGCCCGAGAGACCTTTTCACCAGAAAAGGAAGCCATCAGAGGACACCCCATACAAATACATTACTTCACTGCTATTTTCACCCCGCTCTGAGCCAACAGCCCCAGCACTGTTCACCACACCCCGGCAGCTCCCCCCCGGAGCACATCACTGCTTCTCATTCCAGAGAAGCCCACACGAAAAGCTGCTTTTAACTGGTACAGCGTGAAGCCAAAACCTCGAGCACGAAGCCCGGGCCGGACTGACAGCCCCCAGCCTCAGCACTGCCCTTCTTTAGGCCCCCTAAGGCCACAGCTCCCCGAGCCCGCTCCCCTGCGCTCGGGGGGACCAC
>NW_010118831.1:0-8842 GCF_000699245.1 Pterocles gutturalis
GGGGGCCCTGCTGCCAGCTCCTGCTGAGCACTGGGCCCTTCTCCGTCCCTGCCACAGCCCTGGGCAGGTGGGGTGGCCGCGGTAGCACCGAGAAGCTCCGTAATCCGTGTGGGTGTGCTCAGGACGCCATTTCATGCTGCTTCAGATCATACTTCCACGATCAGTGCTGTCTCTGTTCTCCTGTGAACTGATTTTGCGTCAGCCAACCCCTCTCGCGTATCGGTTTGCCACATAAACCTAAGTCAAAACATTTGGTAGTTTAGACAAAAGGCTATGTTACGATGGTATTGTAAATTTTAATCAAGCGTTTGGCAATTTAGAGAAAAGACACAATGTTGAATTACCTTAAATGTCATCTGCATATATGGCAAGAATTCAGATTTTTTTTTTCTCTTGCTAGGGCCTGGATCTAGCTTGCACAAGTTTTGTAACACTTTTGTTACCCACATACTAGAAGACAAAAGGAGAAGCAAGATAAAAGAGACACTGAAAGGGTTGTTGGTGCCCTGTACACTGAAATGACCTACAAAGTGCCACATTAATAGCAAAAAAAAAAAAAAAAATGCTTGTCCTGTTGTAACCCATGGAACTTGTGGCTGGTTAGTGAAGACAGTCTGGAGAAGTCAGTCAAACTTTATATAAGCACAAAGTTGTGCAGTATTGCCGTAAGATTTTATTTTAAACTGATTTAACTGAACTGGTACAAAACCTGGAAAAGATACTATTTTCTTTTTAATTTAAATATAATTTAAATCAGCTTAGCTTGTTTTGGTAAATGTACATTTTCAAACTGATTGAATCCACATGGGGAGTTATAATTTTTTGATATATCAATTTCATTAAAGGTGTTAAAATTCCTTTTACGGTGTGGAGGCCTCAGGAACACGTGTTCTGACAAGCCTAACATCAAATATCAGAAATCCTTGAACTCCCTCTAAAATGTTAAGTGATTCAAAAGCCTTTGAAACCACTCAAATACTGCATCACCAGAGGTTTTCACTGATTGAACTTACTGTGAAGACAGGATGTTGTTAGTTTTCACAGGTGAAACAAATGGTGTAATTTGCAGTACTTTACTGCAAGTAAAGTTTTATTGGTGTGAAAGAACTGACATAAAAATAGCTTTCAGTTGTCATACTGAACTTGCAAAATTGAAAATGTCTTGAATAACTGAAATCTGTATTCTCTTGTGGCTTTAATTCTCCAAGGTATTTAATGTCTGTTGAAATTAATTGTATGTTATACACTCTCAGCTTTCTGGAAGAAATATCTGTATTTTTTATTTCATTTATTCAGATCATATTTAATCCTTGCAATGTGTTTTCAATCTCAGTTAAAGATGTTATACGATAACTGCATGCGCTTCTGTTTCTAAATGAAATATACAGTTTATAACTTTCTTATGAGTGGATTTAGTCTGCAGTGAGAATATACAATACACTGAGGGCTACACTCAACTTTATCCAGGATAATAAAAACCTAATTCTGCTTCTTAAATAAAAACTTGGAATAAGATGGAAAGGTAACATGAACAACAATCGTGGACTTTTGTCTTTCTTCCTGTAGGCAGGTTGGACAAGGTGGTGCCAGAAGGGCTCCCTCTCTCTGCTCTTGCAGCAATCCGGAGAAATCCCCACAGACTTCTGTCACCAGAGCACTCCCTGCAGAGCTCAGGTCTCAGCTTTCCGATTCAGTCTCCATTTAACCCTGCTACTGCCCTTTGGTTTTCATTGCAAAGTGCTTGTGGGACTTCCAGATTTCCTTTCAGGCTAAAGTAATCTGCAGGGCGAACTCTAAATCCTAATCGTCATTAAGTCTATGGGGTCAGGCCAGAGCT
This sequence comes from Pterocles gutturalis, assembly GCF_000699245.1. NCBI lineage: Eukaryota > Metazoa > Chordata > Aves > Pterocliformes > Pteroclidae > Pterocles > Pterocles gutturalis. The sequence goes on from NW_010118831.1 coordinate 1,838, forward strand.
AATTCAAAATAACCTCCTTTAAACTTTATAGATACCTGGTCCCAGGTGTTTTTCTCTGTGAATCCAGACTTGTCAGGTCACACTGATGGTGCAACATACCATATCTGGATCAAAAGCAGCATTGTCTTGCAGTCTTCTAGAGACTTCAGACCCATCATATGACTTCAGCTTTCATTACCTGATTGTAGAGGACGTCCTGACCAAAGGGAGGAATCTCAGTGTTCCTGCCGTCTGTCACAGTCTCGTTCTGAAAACCACACGGACCATAACACTTTAATCCCAGTATCCCCACATTCATTTCTTGTCTTCTTCTCTAGTTGTATGTCTTCTTTTCACTTCATGATGTTAGCTTTCAGTTTAAAAACAGTCTGCCTCAGCTGACCCTTTAGCAGCACTGCAGCAAGCCTGTGTCCAAAAAGGCAGCTAAAATCAATGTTTAAAGCAGCACAGCGTTGGTAGGTTTGCCAAGTCTCGCAGTGGCTGATAAAACTGTGCTGAGCATGTTTTTCTCTAGTGGTCAGGTTGCCATTAACAATCAGGACCACAAACAAAAGCTGCATTTTCAATCACTGCTGTGCTTTTTCTTTCTGTTTTATCTGTGTTTGTCTTGTTTTCTCTTTATGGAAAGAAGGCCAGACTCCAGTAGGGAGATATATTAGCCACATATCCAGCACCTCTCAGCTGGTCTTTTCTTTTATTCCCATAGAGTCATTGCTATCTTCAACCCAAGTTTCTGAATTGACATCATCTATTGGGTAGAAGCCTAATCCAACTGCCCTAATCCATCATGCTCTTTTGTGGCAGCTGCAGCTCATTCATTCAGAGGGCAGCTTCCATCTAGTGTTAAAATCCTGGACACCGTAGCTGCAATGGAATATACTGCATCTTGTGCAGAGTGGAAGAGTGCCTGTGGTGCTGTGCTGGTGTAGAAGATACACTCCCTCTTAGGGCCAGGTGCTCAAAGGACTCGGTGCATTTTGAAATTGAATCCATCCTAGGTTCCTCATCACAGAACTCGTGCTCTATAAAAAAGTGAAATGAAGAAATGCCTCACCATTGCAAAGAAAAGATGGATACTGTAGAATACTCATGCTCAGTTTTTTTTTTTTTGGTAGCTGTTTTTTATGATACCACATTTTTCATGTGCTATCGTAAAAACTTAAAATATTTTAATGGCAGTTGTTGCTTACAATGAAGAATCAGTACTCAAAATCTCTGTTTTATTTGAAGTTGCGTGGTAATAGGTTTACTTCAATATCTTTGACTCTCATCCCGAATAGAGACTAATCCTAGCATGTTTGGTCAGTGAGAATTAAGTGTCTAAATGTCATTGAGGGTCTCAACTTGTGGCCCTAAATATGGAATTCTCTTAAGCTAGTCTTATGGAAGACTTTTCTGAGAGACCCACCATTCAATTACATATAAAATTGATCAGTGTAAAGCATTAGCTAAGGTTACAATAGTTACAGTAGTAAAAACTCATTTGACTGGAAATGTGAGAGGAATTGTTATTACTCCCAGACAAAAATCTATTTTGAGCAAATACAGAATGGTAAGATGAATACTGTTTTTTCTCTGACAAAGACACTGGCCGAAGAAGGTAGATACTTTCTGTCAGTATCAGGTATCTCCGGGTTTGTGCATAAACGAAATGTACCAAATGCTGAAAATCCACCAGATGGCACACTAAAGCCTTGATGTTGAAAAGTGTCGGCATCCAAGAGAACAACAGTAACTGCATGGCAGGCTGAAAATTTAATTTGTGTTACAATATGCAGACTGTGCTTTGTTTTGTCAGCAATTACTAGGTCAATCTTTAATAGCTAGGAAATGACTTAGAGAAAATGTCTTTTTACCATCCTGCTTTATGACTCCTCTACTTCTTCAAGATATGACAGAAGGTAAAATAATCTAATTCTACTGGTTCTCTATCCTATCTAGGTAGATTGAGTATCACCCCTGTTTATGGTGACAAATTACTTTGTTTTCGCCCATATTTTCTGACGAAGTTAAAGATATATATTTTTCTATTGAGAGGCTGGCAAAACTAAAGCTTTACCCCAAATGTAACAGAAATGAGAGACAATTCCTTTTTGAGGTTAAAAGATGTAATGAGTTTTTGTCTTTTGAGTATATGGTTTTGTTTTGGATCAGATATGGACTTGGATATAATCAAAAAAGTTGTTCTCCTTGTGTTTCCAACCTCCGAGAGTGAAAAAACCACCTCAAATCTGATGGGAATTCTGTTTGCATACTGTAAACCAAAGAGGCTGAATAAGCATTATAACACTTGGCTGTTTATTCTGAACAAAAATCTCCAAAAATACTGGCATTCCTTTTTTGTAAACCAAAGAGGCTGAATAAGCATTGTAACACTTGTCTGTTTATTCTGAACAAAATCTCCAAAAATACTGGCATTCCTTTTCCAGGAATATAATTTGTTAACCAAAAGACAAGTTTTTAATTATCTTGAATCAGTATATGAGATATAAAAATCTGCCTAAATGATGAAGAAATTCTACTGCAATTTCCACTTGAAGGTTAACATTAAAAAAGTCATCAGTGTAAAACAATTCCAAATTTATTATTTGTCTGCTGCCCTTCTCAGGTGGTATACGCTACTTCAGAAACTCCTTAATGTCACTGGTTTTCTTAGAAGAGCTGAGCTTTTGACTGTCAATAGCACCATAATCTACCTTCAGGCAAATAAAGGGTAGTAATTATTCTGAGTGGATATTACAGAGCTCAGTGTCACCATTTGCATTTGAGTACTGCAGCTCTAGGTGCGGAAGCAGATGCACCTGCAGCAGTTTTGGTAATCTCCAATGTACTGTGCCTGTAGTAGCTTTTATCCTCAGAAGTGTTTGAGTGTCACTCACCTCCGAGTGATCAGTGCTAGATATCACTTGATGCCTGAATTATATCTCTGAAAGATAGGGCTTAAGAACAGACATAGAATAATTTTAAGGAGTTGCCAGGTTGTCCTAGTTTAAAGTGAAAATTTTCTGTTCCCGCTTAACTTCCTGCTGAAAAAAGAGTTCATGGTTTAGTTTGGCAGCTCACAGGATTCTCATTGAACTCGTTCAACTGTTTACCATCACATCCATCCACCCACATGCAAAAATCCCAAGATAACAGAAGTCATGGTTATAGTAACAAAAAAAAAAAAAAAAAAAAAAAAAGGCAAACAAAACCCCCAGAAAACAACTAACCACCCAGCAACCAAAGCAAATCAAAACATGATAATCAGGGACTCTTCTGTGAGAGTCATGACAAAAGTACAATTTTAGTTTTTCCCTAGGCTGGTGAAAGTAGTAAAAAACCAAAAGGAATGTGGGCAAAATCCTGCTGTTTTTTTCAGATTCTCTTTTCACTTACCCAAATTCCTTAAAAGCATGAGAAATTCTGAAGTGCAGCATTGTCTTTTGTGTAAATTTAAATGTGACATTAATCAGAAGGTTCTCATCGTTATTTTTGCCATCACTATCTTCCTGGAAGCAAATGAGATGCTGTAGTAAAATCCCAAGATATTTGATTGTCTTCACTCAAGCAAATTTCAACTGAAACCAAAGGAATTTAAGTAAAGACCAGCATGGCATGCTTGCTCCATCAGATACCCAAGTGTGGTCCTCAACATCACACACATTTTCCAAGGCAAAGGTGTCTGATAGGAGTGTAGCCCTTGGTTGCCATCTGGACAATGCAGTGCTCTGCTTTTCCACTTGTTGTAGTTTTACATGACAACTGCTCACTCACCCTCCCCACTCCCGGGGATGACGGAGAGAGTTAAAGGGGTAAAGGGAAAAAGAGGCTCGTGGGTTGAGGTAAGAACAATTTAATAACTAAACTACAATAATAATGGAAATAGTGATAATTACGATGATATATACAAATATAGAAATGAGTGATACACAGTGATACTGCTCACCACCCGATGACCAAGGCTCAGCCCGTTCCCAGCTAACGATCCCGGAGCAGGGAGATTCCCAAAACCTGACTCCCGGAAAAGAGATAAGAGCCTGAGCGTCCAAGACCGAGAGCTGACCAAGGCAGGGAGATGACCCTGGGAGAGGGACCACCTGGAGAGAGCTGACCTGGAAAGAGAGAAAAACTTCCAGAGAGACCCTCACCTATATACTGGGCATGACATGCATGATATGGAATATACCATCGGCCAATTTGGGTCTCAATCCTAAACCTAAAATCAAATCCTAGGCTAGCAACTGGGGCTGTGCTCCCTCCCAGCTTCTCCTGCACCTGCAGACACTGGCACAGCAGAGAAGCTGAAAAGTCCTTGACTGTCCTGGCAGCAACTATAAACATCAGTATGTTATCAGCCTTCTTCTCAGCATAAATCCAAAACACAGCCTCACACTAGCTATTATAAAGAAAGTTAACTCTGTCCTAGATGAAACCAAGACACCGCTCCAGTCCAACAGATAGTATCCTGCCAGCTCTGCCAGCACTGGCTTGCACGCAGGGTAGGCAGTTCCTTATGCACCAAGCAGCTAGAGAGGAAGTCCCTTGTGTGTGATGGAGGGAGGGTGTAATGCCTGCCATGCTCCCATTTCCTCTAGAGGTGGACCCCATGAGTTGACCTGTGTTAATGCATATAGTCATCAATTATTGCTGTAATTTTAAAATGCATAAAAGACAAGAAATACGAGTGGCATCTTCATGTAACAATGGCAACTTGGAAAATTGGTGTGGTTACTGGCATCATATAGAGTAATAAAATATTATGATGGATCTGCTTCTCTTTGGGCCTTAGAAATATACAGATGGATCTGAAGACATTAAGAATACATTATGAAAGTACATCTGTTCTGTATGTGAGGAATAATCTGCTTTGTCTCTAATTCTTGGTTGTGCATAATAGAGTGGCACTCTTTTCAAGTGTTTTTAGGAGCTAATAAAAAATACCAAATTGACTCAGAGTGAGGAGAACTCCTCTTTTTCTGTTTAATTGTGAAAAGACATGTAAAGGGTCTGAAAACTGGAGTGTCTTAAAGCCAAGACTGAGTTTTTTCTTTGATTTCGGTACATTCTGGATTGGCCCTCTAAACACAAGTTTAACATGGTAGCAATCCTTGAATACTCTGGCTAGTAAAAACACAGTTGAGTCCCACTCAGCCAGGTTTGCATCATTAGTAAATATGGTTAGTGAAATATTACTAATATCTTCAATGAGTAAAGAACGTATGCCACTGTGCCATATTTGACACAGGGAAACAATAGCACAATGACTATATAATGGAGAGGCTGAAGAGAGTTGGGCTTGCTCAATCTGGAGTAGGAAAGACTAACAGGGGACTTAATTGGCTGTCTTCAACAACCTAATGATTAGCTATGGGAAAGATGGACCCATGGTCTTCCTGGCAGTACACAGTGAAAGACTGAGAGGCAATGGGTATCAGCTGTAGCAGGGGAAATCTTACTAGATTCAAGGAAAGGATTCTTTACAGTTAGGGTGATTGAATGCTAGAACAGATTGCCTGGAGAAACTGGGGTGTCCCTGTTCTCTGAGATACTAAAAAAATGCTTTGGACCAGATGGCTTCCAGAGGTCCCATCTGACTTTAATTATTCTATGATTCTAAATTAAGGGACAGCTTTATTACAGAAATATAAATATTTAGCAGTGACACAAACAGGGCAATGGCAGCCTTTTAAATCAGAGTTCATACTAGTAAAAGCTGAGGAAAGCAGAGCAGATGTGACTGTGCCCTTCAGCAGCCCTCAGTCTTTCTTCTGGTCTGAGAAACTCTATTTATACATCTACAAGGCAGTCATCAGCAGAAGCATTCTGGATGCCTCAGGGAGTGTTTAGAAAGTACTGTCTAGTTGCAGGATGAGGGAGTATAGAATGCCCATCGCTATACTCCTGCTGCTCCCGGGACAAATAGAGGGCATGGCTCCATTTTGTCAATTTGTCATGGGCAGAGACTTCTCCAGAGACCCTGGGGGTGGTTAGGTGTACTCCAGGTGTGGCCTCACCACTGGTGAGTAGAAGGGAAGGATCACCTCCCTCAATCTGCTGACACTACATTATCTAATGTAGCTGAGGATACCATTTGCTTTATTTGCAGCAAGGACTCATGTTCAACTTGGTGTCCACCAGGGCTGACAGGTGATTTTCTGCCAAGCTGCTTTCCAGCTGGGTGGCCCCCAGCATGTACTGACGCACGGAATTATTTCTCCACAGATGCAGGACTTTGCACTTCTCCTTGTTGAACTTCATGAAGATCCTGTCAGCCCATTTCCCCAGAATGTCAAAGTCCCTCTGGATGTCAGCACAGCCCTCTGGTGCATCAGGCACTCCTCCTCCTCTTGTGTTATCTGCAAACTTCCTGAGGTTACACTGTGCCCCATCATCCAGATCATTAATGAAGATGTAAACCAGGATGCTACTGTTCAGTTAAACAGATGTTAAACAGTAATGCCACTGTGGTTGTAATCCATAAAATAGCTACCACCTTTCACCAAAAAATACGACACTATGGTTGCTGAGTTCTGCAGTATACATCTCAACTTGAATCAAGAAATAAATGTGCTAGGTGCCACTGTGTGGTCACTGTTGGTTCAGTGGCATTTTAATGATGTTTGTTGTACTGCTGCTCGGCAGATATTTCAGATTGCATAGTATATGGTGGATGAGGCAAGGTGTAACTAATATGCTTACTCAGTACAACAGCAGTGTATTGCGTCAGTGTACTGTGCAAATTGAAATAGCCTTTTCAAGGCACTCTGTGCTCCAAAAATAATGTGACCCTTCAATTGCAACTCTCAGTGCTGCTCACTATTGTGATATTGCTGATAATTGCTTATGATCAGGTGTTGAAGGAAATTCGGAAACGTCATACTGCCAGCCTCTGGTTGCGCATTTTAAATCTCAGCTCTTCAGCACTGAGGCACACAGATTGCTTTATTCTGAAAACATACTTCAGTGAAACTGCTCCTGCTAACAGATAAGCACATGTCTGGGGAGGTCCCCGGAGACTGGAAA
>NW_010118832.1:0-254 GCF_000699245.1 Pterocles gutturalis
GCAGCCCCCTCTTCCGCTCCCTCCCACCACTGCGGCAGCGCAGATGGCAGCAGTGTGACCTCGCTGTTCCTGCCTCCTTGTTTTGATCCCGCAGTCCTGATTGTTCAGGCTAATCCCACACTCCCAGCCTTGGCTGCCGGCCAGGACTGTTATTAATGGCACAAAAGCTTCTCATTCCAGCTACTTCGACATCCGCTAATGCTGTTGTTCCCTTCTCTCGCTCCCCCTCTCGCCACATTACAGACTAGAGCTGG
>NW_010118832.1:298-1820 GCF_000699245.1 Pterocles gutturalis
GATCATCCCTGCTCGCCGAGGGCTCCACCAGAGCCGTGCAGGAAAGGCTCAGCAGCTCCAGCAATCCTTGCCGATGCCAACGCAGGGAGTCCACCCGGCCGGCGCCGAAGCCACGAACAGCGCAGGGATGTTGGGGCTCGCAGCAATCCCTCACAGAAACCCCGGATCCCAGGCAGAAGCGGCTGCCCGAGGGAAGGGCTCTGCTGCCCAGGGCTGGAGAAATCCCAGCGCTGACCCGAGAGCCCGAGGACGGGCAGTGCTGCGGCAGCAGGGGCACAGCACCCCGGCACGGCACCCGTCTGCTCTTCAGGTGGCACCGGGGCCTCGGCTGCCTCCCTTGGGAAGCCGCCTGCTTCCCTGCTCCGGGATTCAAATCCCTGTAGTGCTCTCATTAAAAGCACACGTTCAGAGAAGGCTTCCACCCATTTGCAATTCAGCCCCTCGCATGCATTTACAGCACGCTCACCCCCCTGCACCAAACCTGAAAACCCCCTGTGCCGGGGCTAAGAGCTTCACCTCCCTGGTGAGGGCTTTGCCCACCGACCCGCTCGGCCACACCTCACCCCCCTCTGCCTTCAAACCCCCTCCCCAGGGAGGGTCTGCAGGGCTGAGCCCTGGGGAGGGGGCGGCGGCTTGGCCTCCCTGACCGGGGGCTGCTGGCACCATACCGGGGTGCAGGTCCCGTGTCCGCTCAACCTGCTCAGACCTGTGCTGGTTTGGGATACGGAGGGATGAGGATATGGGTTGGGGTCTCCTGATCCATGAGCACCCTGCACAAACCCCTCGGCGGCCGTGAGGACACAGCTTGCAGCGACCACGGCTGCTCGCCCAGCAAGTCTGGTCAGGAGCCAGCCGAGCAGAGCGGGTCCTCTGGGGCACCCAGCTGGAGGTTAGCGAGGTTTAGAGTTGCTTTAAACTGCAAACCCGGCAAGAATATATATCCCTGGGACCCTGCGGCGGGAGCAAGCCCACCTTCCCGTGCTGCAGGGTCTCGCGGGTGCTGGGATGTGCCGTGCAGGGAGCATGGCATCGGTGCGGTGTCCGGAGAAACCTGCCGGGTTCCCAGCCCAAGCCGCGGTCCTGGAGGGATGATTCACCGCTCTGCCCTCGCCAAAGCGCAGGGAAGGGGAAAAGCAGCTGCGGGAACATTTCTTCTGATGAGAAGGGTCGGTACATTTTTAATAAAGGGCTCTTTACAGATCATCTCGCTGCAGTATTTACACATTAAAGAGGTTACAGGGATCCAGATGTAATGAAGCCAAGGAGAGGACAGTAAGAGCGTGGCCGGGGTGTTACAGCAGCGATACCTCCAGCCTGCTGGCTGGGGCTACGGAGGGATAAAGCAGGAGGGCACAGACCCGCGGACCCCAGCACCGCAGCAGGGTCAGGCACTGGGAACAACCGGCTGTTGCTCACTCACGACAAATCATCAGCAGGTTTCTCAACGCAACCAGCATCTGCAGCTTCTCCCTCTCCTTACACCCAGCACCACCGGCCCGCTCCTCCGCGGGCACAGCGCCGG
>NW_010118833.1:0-24170 GCF_000699245.1 Pterocles gutturalis
TCCAGCCCTGCACTGCTGCGGGGCCAGGAAAAGCGGGGGGCTGCCATGCCAGGGCACAGCCCGGCCGAGAGCACACCTCTGAGGGGGTTACAGCTGCTCCTCGCATTGTCACAAAAAAGGGGAAAGGGGGGCACGAGGTGGCTTTTCCACAGGCAGGGCACTGTAGAAGCCCCCTGCCCACCTGCTCCAGCCCTGCGGGCAGGCTGAAACACGGGCCATGGCTACAGGTGCCAGTCCTGTCGGGATGCAGCGAGGTTTTAAAAATAAGGGTTTAAGCCTGTATGTGTTGGGACCCAAATGGCGTTGGCTGAGCAAAAGAGGAAGCCGGGGTGTCCTGACAGGCACAGGGACTGAAATCCTGCCTGAAACGCCCGATGGTGCTCATTTGTATATAAATACCTGTGATCCTCTTATTTAAAATCTCCTCGTCTCTGAGTTTCAGAAGCCTCCAGTAGCTAGAAAGCAGGATCTAACAATGTGAAGAGACCGACTGTCCAGGCCATGCACAGAAATCTCTGTTACAGGAAGCAATGCCATGACACCAGTTGTCAAGGGCTTTTCCTTGAGTTTTGAGGTTGGTTGTAACCGAAAATGACACCACTGGCTTTGAAATCCCAACTTGCTCCGTAACCAAGCATGCCCGTAAGCCATCTGTCTTCTTGTCCTACTTTATTCTGTGCCCTCAACGCAAGCAGGCGCCATGGGAGGTGCTGGCATGTTTTCCCTCGTCGTTCACCAAGACCAAAGATTATTCCAGCATCCTGCTGGAAGGAGCAAACTCTGGGCAAGAGTTATCCTGGATCATCCCACATCTCGTCTGTTCACAGCAGCTGTGCCATTATTCTGTGCTTCCTCAGGCTCTGCTTCCTCACTCTGTTTTGTTTTGAGGACTACTGTTACTAATTTTGCATTTATAAAGAATCCTCTCAAGCAAGTCCTGCTTCTGTCTGAGTAGTACTAGCCTATAAATCGGTCCTGAAGAGATGTCTAATTATTTCGCTGCTGATGCTGAGTGATGTGGCTTTCATTGCCTCTTTTTGTCTCTTCTTTTTTTTTAAACTCACCTTTCACAATGTACCTCTTTGTTTTGTAGTCATTGATTGCCTTACCTCATGACACAGCGCAGGCAGAGTTATGGCTGAACTTGGCCAGCCTCTAGTTTGCAGAAGCATTGTAGGATCAGGCTCACCCCGAGTTACCCTGATGTGAGTGCCACGACCAGAAAAAAATGAGTGGCAAATGACAAATACATTTTAAAAGGTTCATAGATTTCTGGCCTCCTGATGCTCGGTTCTGTGCAAGCAGTGCCACACAAGGAAGCTCTCTATTTCCAGAGGGTAAAAGTGACTCGTACTACTCTTGGGAACAGAGCGGTAGCAGGGGTCTCCCAGCTCCCACACTTCCTCCCTGATACCATGTGCAGTCACCTCATGTAAGCATGATTAGCCACTATGCTGGATTATATAGGTCACCATGAGCATGGGGTTTTTTCCTGTGTAATCAAAGGACTGAATACAAAACACAAGATAAAGGATTAATCCTCCATTCCACACTGGCATAGAGGTACACAAAATTGTATTTCTTCAAGTTAGTTTCTATCATGTGGAAATGGGTAGAGGTGAAAACCAAAAAGCATCTCTAATGCTGGCATCAGAGTGTTACCACAGGAAGACAGGTGCCTATGGGGGGAGACAGGCATTTGTACAGCTACCCCCCTAAATCAGATAAAATTTTTGTGTGCAGACGAGGCATGAGTATCTCTGGTAGACTGGAGGGGAACAGTCTTTAGCCCTTTGCTAGAAAGATGATGACAGTGATAGAGCTGGAGTTGTTTATGGATGTCTGTTGTGTCAGGAAATTTATTGAGGCAGGGAAAAGGTGTGTTATCTCTTCTGTCACAGGCAGCACGAAACACTCTCAGCACACATGGAAGACTCTTAATGCTGTGTACAAAGGCACACATTTTGTAACCATATACATGATACCTGACAAGCTCTTCACTTTTATTCCAGACTTTAACCATTTAAAACTGTAAACTGCAAAGGAGCAGTGCCTACTACCTAAGTGCATAAGAAATAAATCCGCTGGGAAATCTTTGCTCTTTCATGATGGGCCCATAACAGGGAGCTTGAATCAGAAGCACTGGAATAAGGTGCATTTACAGTTGTGGTTTCAAGCTGTGGCCATAATGGATATGGTAATTCATCATTGCTGGCTACACAATCAAAGTAGTATCATAAAAACGCTTTCAGCTAAAAGCTTTATTATAAGGGTGAACGATGCTTGCCTGAAATTTTGAAGGTTGCAATGCTCTGGTGGGCCAAAGAAATTGGGAATCATTGCTCTACAAGGAAGATGTTATTCTATTACATACATCAATATTTCATTTCTGCTGATGCTTACTTTCCAGACACCACTACTTCTAAAACAAGCATTTTGTTATACATACAGGATCGCAGATTTTGAGATACACACACATATACCCACGTGGACACACAACTGAAATTTAGTAACAAGCCGTTGCCTGAGAAGCAGAGCAAACGAAGCCTGGACTCATGCAAGTGTACTTCTCATAGGTGGATACATTATCCTGTGTTTAATAAAGCAGGCTCCAAGTGAAGCTTTCTCCATTCTTGAGGCACTGTCAACATCATTCCCCTGGACTCTCTGGTGTCTCATGATGGTTACTCTAAAGCTGCAGCCTCTCCCTTATTACAGCATGTGCACACTTATACACCCAAAGTGACTATGTAAGCCTCATTTCCTAGGAAAACTAAGCTAAACATGCGCCAATAAATTACTTCTTAAGCCCTCGCCCAGCCCTTGTGGCTATACCATGATATCACCTTCTCCGCATTACCTCACTCTCATCCACCACCCACATCCTTCACGTCTCCTCCTTTCCCCCGTGGCATACAAAACATCAACCTTAAGGGATGAGGTACTGCTTGCAGCATTGTGCTGAAGTCAGTGATCGCCCTGCCTGCACTACATTTTAGGTGACAATCAAAGAAACCACGTTGTTTGGCAAGTGGCCTTCGTGATGGGGCAATAACCTATCCCAGTGAAGAGTAAGAAGTTTGCAGCAGCGTTTATTTGGTGGAATTACGAAGCAGGGTATTATTTTTGGATTGCAGGTGCGTAAGGTTGTAGCAGAGAAGGTTCAGCTTGTAGGGGGGACTGGAGGCATCTGTGTCATATTGAGTTACATGAACAGTGCCTCCTCATGCCTCCAGACTGCAGCTCTGCACCAGCACCTGAGGAAGGGCCAAAGGACACCTGGGCTTTGCCAGCAGAAGCAGGGCAGGACTGCGAGACGTGAGGGGTAAGCCTAGAGCGGGGTTACACACGCAAAGGTGTAGGCTTCAGACCAAAATGAGTGCTGGGATGACCACAGGGTTGGTGTGAGTCCCCAGGCCTGTCACACATGGCCTTGACACCTTGAGTGATGACTCAGGTCTGCAGCAACCTTATCCAGGTGTCCCCCTTGATGTGGTGGTGCTGACTTCACATCACCCTTGAAGCGAGACATGTCCCGACTGCCCTGAGGAGCTTTACCAGGACCTTGCTCTCAGGCTGTGTGCAGGGTGTAGTGCGCTGGTAGGAGGGAACCCCCAAACACACACTGGTAGGTGAATGTTGTGTAAGGAGGCAGCTTCTTACCCTGAATTTTGGGAAGATGCTGGATGACTCTCATTATCCCCGCTTTCTACCTGCACCACACTACCCAAACTGTTTTAAGCTGAAATAGGGTGAGCCTCTAGCATAGGCGCCCAGCTGGGTGAACTAACTCAGGTACAAGGCTTCACTGGTTCAAGAAGAGGAACTCAGGGAGATATTTTTCTAACCAAAATTCAAAATCAGTTCAGAGGTAAGTGTGGTTAACCGTGATGTGAGGATACATAAACACAACATGTAGATAAGTTACATCTTTTTTTACAGAGCACTTATTTCTCATGTCCACATCAATTTCCTGTAGTTTTGTCATCTTCCAGCCTGCACTTTGTTGAATACAGCTATCTTTCTCTCTTCTTCTAGCTTTGTTTTTTGATTAATTTCCTTGTTCCTGTAGTTTTCTTTCTCGCTGTGGTTTCCCCATTCCTTGCTCCTGCTCCAGCTGCAGCGTTTGTACTAACCATGATTGCTTAAATCTCTATTTCAGACCTGATGTAGTAAATTGCTGTACCTTGCCCCTTTCACCCCCCTAGCAGATGTCTTTATTTTTCAGGTTTTACTGGGGACATTGCTAACCAAAGGGCACACAAGTCTGGCACTAACAGGCTATGTGGTTTGTATAAAATGTATTCTCTAATGGTTAATGCATTTGATGGGCTTTTGGATATTCCATTAGCTAGAGCAGTAAAATGCCTAAATACCATTGACAACCTGTCCTTCAAACTTTATCCTATGTGTCCTTGGCTCAAGGTGAGGTTTCCTAACCTAAGACAAGCTCCCATGGCGTCATTTCCTCACAGAATTCACCCAGCCCCAGCAGTCAGGTGAGATAACCCAGGTAAGCCATGCCCACCAGGAGTGGGCTCAGAACTGCACCTGTGTCCAGCCTCTGTAACCATATCCACTTTGCATTTGCCATAGCCTGGCCAAGGGTGGCTTGACATTCCCAGTGCCTTGTAGACTTGAACTGCACTCAGATCCAAGTCGTGGTGCAAGAAAGGAAAACCTGTCTCAAAACCTCACTGTGTAAACAGTCCCTCTATCCTGAATAGTGTAACATGCTTCGGTCTCAGTGTGTTCCTCATGCCAGTTCACTCCAGCTGCTGCCAGGCCATGATGCAGCACAGGTAAGTGAAATGCTCCTGCTTTTGACTCTGCTGTTGCACATGCCCTGGTAAAGAGGATGAGGGCACAGGGCTTCTTCAGCCTGGAGAAGAGACCCTGTTTGGAGCAGGAGGATAGACCAGACACTTCCTGAGGTCCCTTCCAACCTGAATTGTACAATGACCTTGTTTGGTCCCACAAGTTTGCTACAACCTTCTAAAAAGCACTCTTACAAGAGCAGTCCTGCCCAGCCAGAAGCAGATTGGTACTGTGCCCTGAAAGAGCTCCCTAGGATGCTCCTAACCCATGGCCAAACAGCTCGGACCTGATGTTGTGCTCTGGGGATACAGTCCTGTCAGTATTACTGTGATTCCGCGCCCACAATGAACATGGCTCATACACCTGGAGCAATAGCTGGCATGAAGGAAACAGGGTTCCCGGGCAGTCCCATGGCCCCTGCTGGCATCTACAAGGATGCCTTCCACCCTCCTGTGGAATAAGAGCTATCCCAGCTGCCAGATGTGTGCCTCCACCATTGTAGAGATGCTGGTTGGTCACAGAGATTGGTTCATAGAGACTGGCCAGCACATCTACCCTGCTGGAGAGGAGATGGGGCTTATCTGCTTAGACAACCAAGAACCTTATTCCATCCAAATGAGGCAGTCACTGGAAAGACATTTGTACCCACAGTTATTCTAGCAGCAGCCTACATGCTGTTGCCACAACTCATTGGATTTGAGCCCAACGCCAAAAAGCCCCTCAGAGAGAGGTCTGATAATGCAACAGGTAGCTGCAGGAGTCTGGCCAAATAAGCCTTGGGACTGGCATCAAGGTAAGGTGAGTTGTCCATTGTACAGGCAGGTGAATGGGCCGCTACGATTTATAAGATGGACTTCCTAGTGTGTAACGCTACATCACAAGCCAGCATGCAGGTACATGCTGCCATGGAGATGCACTTCAAGGCAGAGTCCCAACTTGTCTGCATACCTGCTAACATCACAGGCACTTCACAGCGCATACTGTTAAATATGACATTATTCTCCATAAGTGAGGAAACAATCATCACTGCTTTCCACTTCCTTCCCCATTATCTCCCTCATTTTGCAGACACATTCACTGAGAATTTGCTAAAGTCGCTTCTGGCAGAGCATAGAGTCAAACCAGAGACTCTTCTGTGGCAGGATGAAATGTCAGCTACTTTGTCTTTCTGCATCATTAAGCTACAAAGCTTACTTGGCTCTGCCATGTTCCAGGCAGTGAACCCAAGCACCTCATCCCCAACACGCTATTGCTGAGGAGTGAGCGGTTGTCTGCCACCAGCAAATCCCAGTTCACACAATTAAGAGCACTTTCTCCGTTAGCTAAAACAGTAGGGGTTCGTGCTCATGAATGCAGCAGGAAATCAACCCAAGATGTCTCCAGCTCACGCACAGGCCGTTATAATCTATCAATTATATTGCAACTTGCAACAAAATACAAGTGTTCCACATGCCACTCACTTGTCTCACCTCGCAACGACAGCTGTCACACAGGAGCAAACTTAACATCGACTGATATACTCAGCAAAACTCCCCAGAGCGGTGCTAACGCCTGCCATCCTGCTGTAATGCCTGCCATTTCTCTCTCTTCACCAACCAGTGGTCATCACCTGTGGCTTGGCTGGGGGACCCACAGCTCTTGACTACCAAGTCAGAGACCTAAGCACCAGAAAAGCCAGAGGCAATTTCAAGGGGATGTGCTGATCAGCCCCTTTCCCATGCTCTCTGCTGTGCCCTTCTCTGCTCCCTACAGCATTTGAACCCCCCTCAAGCACTGCTTGCAGCCAAAGCTGGAGAATCGTTGCGGTGCTAGGCAGAGGAGCTGCTGTGGAGGAGCCCCTGGAGGACGATGCGTCAGAGCAGGCTGAAAAAGTGTCTGCAGGTGGGGGTAGCTTGGTCGGGGAAATCAGCTTCTTCAAACTAAGGATGCTGGCAATAGAGGTCTGACAGTTCTCCCACAGCTCAAGCAACAGGGCTGGGTTGCACCTGGATTGATACGAGCATCACAGGAGATGCTGAGCAAGTGGAGCCAGTCCCTTTTTGGGAAGGGAGGGCATGGATGCAGAGCTAATGAGCCTGGTGAGATGTGCAGGGGATTTCATGTAGCAGCTTTGGTGTGCCTCAGCACCATGCAATCCATCTATGACAGATTGGAGCTCACAGACCTCTGAGGTCACCTGAGCAGAGCAGCCCTGTCTGGGGATGTCTCCTAGCCTGCCCAATCTGTCCACAGCTGTGTGATGATGGAAACTGAGTGCACCTCAAGATGCCACCAATCCACCCAAACAGTTGCCACAGCAGATCCCGGCTCTCAACACTGTTACAAGATTGTCAGAGTGCATCTTAAACTCACTTTGCATAGTTACCTACTCCTTACCCTTACATTATATATATATACAAAAACCTCTCATGGACTGTGCAGGTCAGGTGTATGGTTCAGAGGACAGGAGTTCTGGGTTCTCCCACCTGCACTCTGAATAATGTTGCTAGCTATTTCTCATCCTCCAAGGGTGGACAACCTGCCAGCAGAGAACATGCTCAGACTTGGCTATTTGTCCCAGCCCTTGGCAAAGCCTGGGATGCTTGCTAGAAGGAGTTCAGGGATTTTGCTGCCCAAAATTTGTTTGAGTTTTGTGAGTTGTACCTGGGTGAGTGGGAGCTGGGTGTGGAACAGGATCTCTGTGAATCATCAGGGGTCTGTGAGACCAGGAGGAGATGTCCACACAGACTTATTTAACTGACTGTTGTGATGTTCAGTGCACAAATTTGGTATGGCTGTTCTGGTGGTCTATGAGAAGGCTTTGGAGTTGGCAAAGTAAGTTTGGACAGCTGATCTAGCACAGAAACATCAGCTCAGGGACTCTTACAAGATGAGAAACTGTGCTGTTAAGCAAGAAAATGTGCAATGTGTTAGCAAACACAGCTCACCCTAGAGACTAGCTCTTGTCATAGCTTAGCAATGCTATGAAATCATAGGTTCCCCTCCCAGCCCCAGACTAGGTGGTGGAAACCAAGGGCTTTTAGTTTTCCCCCATATAGAATTGCAATGCCTGTCTTCAGACAGAGCTATCATTCCTTAGGAGATCCTAAGCACCGTCACCTCCACCACGGGGGCTGGCAAGTGCAGTTGCTGATCACCTGCAAATCAGGCTGTTGCATTATGTTCTAAGTATGGAGAAAGTGTCTGACCTTAGACATCCATATTTGAACATGTTGGCCTTTAATTGCTGCAGCCAAGCTGTCCCAGTGGGTCAGGACTTATGCCAGACCTTTTACATGCGAGAAGAGGATAAATAGCTGTAAACAAAGCCAATCCAAAGGAAAAGGTCACTGCTTTCCACCTATGTGAGAGAGAGATTTTGAATTGGAAATGTTAGTGACAGGAGGCAAAGTGGGTAAGAAGCTGTGATTGCAAACCAGACAAGTTGCCTCAGGAGAATGGAAACTGGAAGATTGGGGCGGGGGAGCTTGGATGTCATACTCACTGCTCTGGGCTAGTGCAATGCTGCAGAGACCACTGAAATGCCTTAGACAGCAAGGTAACGGGGGTGAGAGACACCTTTCCAGCAGCACAACAGACTGGAAGAGATGAGCAAAACAAGCCATGAGCAAAAGGAAGGGATGAAAGCACCCTCAGAGAGCTTGGAAAGGGAGTCAGGTAGGTTCCAGCTGAATGGCACAGATTCAGAAGGGCATGCTTGGCGCTGGGAGGGGACAGATGCACGGTGGAAGTGTGGCATCCACTCAGATCTCAGCTGGACAACCGATGCTCACAAGTTCATTGACTTAAACACTAGAGCAGTCGCACCTTTAGAAACTTGAGTCTTTTCACTGGATCTGAACCTTTGACTCCATTTAAATATTTATGTCCATGAGTTCTCATAGCAAGAGGTGCAGCCAATTAACAACAGTTCTGTTAGAGCCCAAAATGCTGAATAAAATCTTTCCACTGAACCCAGACATCCAGTATCTCACACAAGCTTGCATCTATCTCCATCTAGCCAGGTATAAGATCACCTGCTCCAGACAAAATACTTGGCTTGGCAGTTTTGGCTCCTGTTGGTACCTGTCCTGGTTCTGAGTCCCAGTTTGGTGGGAGACGCTTGACAGGCAGGTGACACAAGTCTGGATGGAGCCATGCTTTGTATCTCTGTCCCCATGCAAAACTGTACATGATGTACCCAAGATCTGTCCAGAAAGCTCTGGGCTGGGGGTGTTAGAGGTCTCTCCCACCCACTCACTCCCCTGGAAATGCAGACCTGGCAATGGCCCAACTCTGAGTTATTGTTGAGCCTGGAAATGACAAATTAACATAAGCTGTGAATTTACATACTTTTCAGCCATTTATGGCCTTGTCTGAGCCTAAATAAAAGCTACAGCCCCTGGAAAATTTGTTCCCATTTGTCAGCGAGGCATTCCAGAGAAAACATCACGTGTTCATTTCATGAAGTGAAATAAGATCTTTGTCCTGCATGCTTTTCTCCCCACCTCCCCTTTTTCTGAATGAGGCAGTTTTGTCCAGGGATTACAAGCCAATGTTCCAATCCCTCACAGACGTTTCCCATTATCAGAGCTGCCTCTTGTCCTCCAAATCATTTTCCACAGGACTCCTGTAACTTAGTCTGGGAAATGAAGCCAAGAGCTCATAAGAAAGGACCCTATTCCAGGCTGCTGACAAGACTGAAAAATGCTGTGGGGTGTTGCTGGGACCACCCAGCCTGAAGCATCCTCAGCAGGGGAGCAGCTGAAAAAGATGCTAGCGGTGGGAGGAAGCTCACTGTACTGTAGGGCCATTTAAACAGCTTGGTAAATTAGCTTTGATGAGGTATAACCACACTGTGTGGAACTGGCTATAGAGACTCGTGGTAGACAACAGTGGCTGACGATTAACTTTACAGCATACAGCACAAAGGGCCTTTGTGTTACACCCTTGAGACCTGCTCGTATTTTGTGAGATCCCCCTGTCTGGGGATCAAATTGCCCCTGCTGTAGAAAAATACCAAAGGGGGTTGGAGGAAGGGAAGCAAAACTCAAGTGAGGCTTTCTGTTTGGATTCCTCTTTCCTCCCCCTCACAGCATCATCTTCTGCTGGAGGGAGCCACATGTATGGAGCTGGGAGCTGGACCACCTACTTAGTGCACAGACCCCAGAAACAGAAAACTGTTACTGGAACGGCATCAGGCTCCACTCTGTAGACTCCCCATCCTGTTGAGCTCAGTTGCAGAGGAGGTCACCAAGCTGGGAGGGCCTGTCTGAAGAACCTACGACGCCCCTTTCTGCATCCTCGCATAACTTTGCCATTCTGGTCCTCGGAGTTTTCTGATTAAGTTTCTCAAAATGTCATGATCTCATCTGCTTTGAGTCTGCGATGACTTATTTTATATTTGCAAGAAAGTTAAGGAGCCACTAGATGAGAACCATCCAGAAATTAAATTAGGTTCCCTACAGCACATACTTAGGGCCCCTTCCAGCCAACTCATCTCTAGGAGCTGAAATAAAGCTACAGCAGAAATGTAAAACAGATACTCACAACCACATCTTATATTGCTGCAGGAAGATTTGCCAGAATTCCTCTGTCAGCACACTAGTCAGGAAAGTTGCTCCATGAGCAAGGGCTACTCTGGGACAACAGAGGTCTGGACAGAGGTATGCTATTCCCAATGCTATTCCCAATATTTTGCATTTATCAGGCTATTCTGTGAAGGAAAAGGCAGGCCTGGTTTCCAGAGATCATGAACGCTACCTTCTGGACCAGACCTCATTTCAACTAACTTGATAAGTCTGGCTTATTCTCATTTGTAAGCCCCATGATTTCAACAGAAGTGATGGAAAATTCCTGGTCTCTCCCTTTTTGCCCCCCTAAGCCTAGCAGCATGTCTCACCAACTCTGGATAAATGCTCCAAGCACCTGGTTAGATGGTGAAAGATGGGCAGCAACTACTTTGACAGCTGTTTGCGAGCTGAACTGACTATCAAAGTAAAGGAGATGTGATCTCTGCCAGGCTGGGGCTCTCTGGGGATTTGGGTAGTCCTGCAGAATCACAGAAATGCTAGTTTGGAAGGGACCTTGGTGGTGCTGCAGTTCAGCCTCCTACCTGAAGCAGGGCTGTCACCAACACGCGTTTGGTTGACCAAGCTCTGTCTAGCCAAATCTTGAAAATCTCCGCAGATGGAGACTCCATCCCTGCCCTGGGCGCTGGTTCCAGTGCCACACCACCATCTCGGTGAAGCCTTTAGCATTTTCCTTCCTAAACTTACCCTCAGTCCCCCCTATGTCCTTAGACATGGGGGTTCCTCAACATCTGTAGGGGCTCTCCGTGTGTAGGAGACCAGTGATGTTGTCAACTGATCTGAGAAGCCTCCTGGACCTGGACAGATCTTGGCCAGGGATGACCTGAGTCACTGCCAGATACCCTGGCACTACAGTCTACTTGACAGGGGAATTAGCTTGAATTTAGGCTATGGCTGCAAATTAGGAGTTATGGTCATTATGCAGTTTTGTATTCAGGCGTTAATAGTGTAAACTTGCTACAAACATAAAAATAACCTAAAATGCTGACTAGAAATGCATAACTAACTACATTAATTGTCTCCTACAAATTCCTCCGCTTGCATTTTTTTCATTAATAATGGGTAAATATGCATTTGACTGCACAGACCTACCTCCCACTCCTGTTAATCTGGTCTGATCTGGCATAAGGTTGGTAAAAGGCCTCTTTTTTTTTTTTTTTTTTTTGTAGTACAGATATAGCAACAGTAAGAAAACACGGCAAATTTAGCTAAGACTAATGGTATACTGCTATACTGCTCCACTCTCTCCTTTGAGGGTCATATCTTGTTCTTCCTTTTCTTGCAAACACAATACCACAATGGTAAGGTAAACAAAATTAAAAACAACTTAGTTACATTGTTCAGTCAGTACAAAGATCAGACATTTTCCCCAAAGCAAATATTTCCTTGGCTGCCAAGAAACACTGCCCCAGTGAAATCTGTCGTGAACAGAAGAGACACTCTGGTAAGGAGGCAATAGATGATTTGTCAGTTCACACATGTTTAAGGAGAGATACAAGATGTCCAAGGAGAGATATGAGCTTTTGTAACCAAGAAGCAAGAGCAGGCAATAGGTAAAAAAGGGGAAAAACAAAAAGAAATACTGATGTCTGGAAAAAACATGACAGAACTGAGGCAGATAAATTGTGAGAATTCAGATCTGGAGGGGTGCATCAGAGAGTGTGAAGACTGGAGAGCTGGTAAAAGTCATGGAAAAGAAAGAACTTAAAAATATTTTATCTGTCCTTCAGTGGAAAGGTGATACCTAGTGAAGTAAGAGGGTACTACATCACACATGACCCACCTGCACGGGATGTTTTTCTTTAAAAAAAAAAAAAAAGTGTTTCTTTACATTTTGATATCTTTTAATCACTAGTCCATGTATAAAAGTTCGGGGTTGGGGTATTGCTACCCTTTCAAGTTGCACAGTGCAGTCGCAGGACAGCCACACTGATAGCCACTGAGCTGCATAAGGAGGTGCAGTCCTCACAAAGCCGTCTGCAGAGCGCCTTACACGGCAGCTCTGATCTAGGAACTGCCTGCCTCATGTTGGGAGGACATCTCTGACCACATATTGCTGAGGTGGTACAAGGGCAGGAGGTCACAGATGCTTTTGCGTTTGGGCAGAGGCTCAGCTTCTGTAAATCTCAGGAGCACCAGACTACGCAAAGAGCAAGACAGCAGAGGGCACACTGCAATCGCTGCAGGTACGGGCTGTCTCGGGAACAGACCACACAGTAAGCACGCACACATGTCTCCTGATGTACCACTGCTCAGGGAAGAAAATGAGTCTGTCACCCAGAGGAGACAGACATGAGCCCACAAAAAAGGGGAGGGAAGAGAAATGGAAGTGGGGAGCAGGAGTGTCCTAGCTGAGGTGACAGCACACGGGCTGGCAGGTGCCACGTACCAAGCTCCTGAAGAGCAATGGATGTGAGGGGGTCGCTTGGGGTTTCACTGCAATGCAAGAGATAATCTGAAATATCCTTCCATCTCCTCATGGTTCAAAGCACTTCAACTTGGCAATACTTGCGTCTGTCCCACTTTCCAGAACAATAAAGTAAAAAAACCCAAAAAACAGGTGGACACCCACCAAGAACAACAGCAGGGCTGCAGCCTTTACCAACAGGGAATAAGTGACAGCCTCTGTAAATGGACTAGCAGGAGCAGAGGATGCTGCCCGTGCGGAGGAGTGGTGCCATGGGGAACAGAGCCCAGTCGCTCCTGGTGATAGTGTGACCCAGCCCTATCTTTCCAGTCTGATCCCTTCATTCCTACCTTGTCCCAGTCCTTCCTGTACCCAGGGCTGGTTTCTCATCCCAGTCTTGTTTTCTTTCCAGCCACTACCTCCATTCCTCAGAATTGCTCCCCGCTTGCTTTCTCTACTTGGCCCCCAAAGCACCTGCCTACCTTCAGCTTTGAGGCTCAATCTCTCTCCTTTTCTCCCTGGCATTCCCCCAAGCATCCACCTCCCTCTCCCAGTCTCCCTCCTCCAGCTCCTTGACCAGTCACCCACGCTTCCCAGTCTCTTTCCTCAGGCTTTCCACAGTCCCTCCACCTCAGCTGCTTCTGGCCGTGTCCCCCCTCTCCCAGTCTGATCTCCTCCAGTAGTCCAGATCTTGCCATTTCTGTCCTACACGTCCCTCACCACCCTTTGCCACCCACAGTCACTGCGTTCTCCCTATTTCAGCCCCAGGATGCTTGTCCCAATGCCACTCCTTTTCTTCCCATCTGGTCCTCGCCATTCAATTCTGCATTGCAGGTAAATGCCCTTCCTTCTGCAAGCTGCTTGGCCAACTGGCAAAGGCATCATCAGAGCACAGAAACAGCAGGCTCCCTGCCTCCACTTGTGAGTCAAACAGGCAAACTGATCCACCCTGTGAAGAGACTCATGCTGCTGCCTTCACCCCACCTATGAAGATCAGAGCTGTTACCCGTGCACTCACCCAAGGTGCGGGAAGTTCTCAGTGGCCTTCCACTGGTGTGATGACATGGAGATATGGACACTGTGTTCCTCCTCAGAGGTAGCTCCATTTTGCCGACTTGATTTGTTGTTGATTACCTTTCAAGCGGAAGTATTGCTCTGTAGTGGAAATGCCTCATTTTAGTGTTCTTGTATGGAACCATAATAAAGCAAAGCTCTCTTAAAACAAGGAGCTTTGTATCCTTGGGAAAAGCAAGAGATTATTATCTGTGGAGAAACAGACACTGTCGGGTCATTTACTGACGGGAGATGGGAAAGGCTGTTACACCTGGTGCCTGCAGTCTTGCGTTCCCAATGACAGTACTTAACAACATCTGACCTTCCTGACAGACCGGTAAGGTTGCACCAAATCTTCCCATCATTTCACAGCCCTTCAGAGTGCAGAAAACAAAAGCTGAAGCCATTTGTTTCCCTTTCCACACTGCTGGCAAGGCTGATCTCAGTAAAATAAAAGCAGAAGGAAGTGGGCTGGAACTGGGGAGGCTGAGTACAGCAGAACGAAGAAAAAAGTTGTGGCCAAAGAGTTCGGACAAGAGAAGGAGGGGACAGACATTTTTTGTGAACATACTGGACTCCATCTGAAAAAATAACTGCTATTTCTCCACTGCAACAGCCTTTTGGAGCATTTTCTGCCAGAGAAAAAACATTCCAACAGGCACATTTTTTTTCTTTCCTTAGAAATCTGACTGTTGGTAGAGCCAACAAGACAACCCCTCTCTTACAGCGTGTTACAAAACCCTGTCAGCTTCCAGCTGCCAAACATTCACCATTTGTTTGTACTGAAATTTTCCATTCTTGCTCCCCGACTCAGACATGTATTTCCTTTTAAGTTCTTAGAGAAATAGCATCCTTGCTTTCTGAAAAAGGTCTTGGGAAAATAATAGTTTTAACAGTGCAGGCTTGTTTTTCCAACCATTCCAGAAATGAGTAGAAATTCAGGGAGCTGAAGCAAGAACCTTAGATGAGAGAGAGGAGCCATCTCTTTCATGTTTTTCTTTCAGATCCTTGGCTGACCATATCAGACCCCTCAGGAAACTATGTTTGGATTTATTAGCACAAACACCAGTCTTTCTGGGCTACAGCTAACCGGTTGCTGTGGCCAACTAGTAGGAAAAAAAACAGTGGACCCTGTCTGAAAACTGGATCCTGATTCCTTTGGCTTTACAGAGGAGTTCACACTCCTAAGTCTTGGCAGCCTGGCACATTTCTTAAGATAAAATTAAAAAGCTCCTCCTCCACCATTTTGTGGCTTTCCTTTTTCTTGCAATACTTGCAGTGTTGCAGTAAGACTATGACATTTGGCAGCGTACATAAGGCAGGGAGAGAAAGACAACTTTTTTTTTTATTGTGGTCTCATGAAAATCTGTTCAGATTTTGGGTTGAAGTACAAAATGTCACCAATTTCCATTTCCCATCTGTGACTGGCATAGCACAGCTTGTGGTTCTGGCCACTTGCCATAACTCCCTGACAGTTTTACCACCATGTGCAAGTCCTGGCCCTGTATCCCGCTCTACCACTTTCCAGAGAGCTTTGGTCCAGCTGATCTATTGCCAGCAGAGAAGGTGTGGCCAAATGTGATACAGGAAAACTCTTTGAAGGCTGATGTCTAGGTGCCCCCACCAAAATGAAGTGTTGGATTACTACAACATTTGTCCATAGTATCCTTGTAACCAACATGGGGTGGTATGGACTGGATGAGGGGGCTACAAAGTGAGTGAAAAACAGGCTGGACAGGTGACCTCCAAGTGTAGAGGTCAACATTTCAAAGACTAATAGGAAGCCACTTATGAGTAACATTCCTCAGGGGGTCAATACCATTTAACATCCTCATCTACAGGAGGAAAAGGAGGCAGAGAACACTTTAAAGAGTTCACAGATTATATCAAACAAAGTGGTGGGTATGCTGGAGGGCAGCGCTGCCATTCAGAAGGACCTAAATAAGCTGGAGAAGTGGGTTGGTAGAAACCTCATGAAGTTCAACAATGACAAATGCAAAGTTTTGCACTGCTTGCAAACCCCCAATTCCCAGGGCAGCCTGGGTGCTGACTGTCCAGAAAACACTTTTGCAGAAAAAGGCCGTAGGTTCATAGAAGACTACTAGTTGAACACGACTCAGAAGTGCACCTCAGCAGCCATGTAAGCCAAATGCATGCTGGACTGCAGAAGCAAGAGAGCAAGCCCAGGGAAGGGATTATTTGCCTTTATTCAACACTCATGAGGCTGCATCTGGAGCATTGTTTCCAGTTCTGGTCTTCCCAGGGCATGAGTGATGTTGATATACTGAA
Organism: Pterocles gutturalis; assembly: GCF_000699245.1. Lineage (NCBI taxonomy): Eukaryota > Metazoa > Chordata > Aves > Pterocliformes > Pteroclidae > Pterocles > Pterocles gutturalis. The sequence continues at coordinate 16,138 of NW_010118833.1, forward strand.
AAGGTTCTGCCAAGAAGATCAGGGATCTGGAGCACTTAATGTATAAGGAGAAGCTGAGGGGCCTGGCTTTGTTCATACTGGGGAAGAGAAGGGACCTATTTGCCATCTTTGATTAAAGGGTTATGAGAGAGTCAGACTCTTTGCAGAGGTCCAGGTTGAAAGGCTGACAGGCAATGGAAATAGGCTGCAACCTATTCCAAACAGATTTAACAAGAAAAAAAAAATCCCATTGGGGGTGGGGGAGTGGTTCAGCACTGGAATCGGTGCCTGGAGAGACTGGTGAATCTCCTCCCCCAGAGATTTCAGGACTGACCTTGTCTTGAGCAACTTTCTCTAACTTTAGAATTAGCTCTGCTGGGAGTGCAGGGTTGGATTAGAGACCTCAAGAGGTCTCTTCCCACCCACATTGTTCTCTGATTCCATGAATGCATGCAACTGTAGGACATCACAAACAACAGGACTGAGATATTCTTAACCAGCCAGAGATTTATAGCTGAGGTTTGGCCAGGGTGGGATACTGGCATGTAGCTACAGCTGGGTGGCCCACAACTGAAGGCACAAAACTTCACTCAGCTCCCACTGTCCGAAGCATTTAACTTGTACCTGATTAAAGCACATTGATTTGCAGAAAGTAAACATAAAGCATTCATTGCTTCTGCTGCTAGTTTGTGCTACGTCCTGGACCAGTGCTGCACTGCATATTCACCTGTCTGCTGTGAGATCTGGTCACCGGGTCTCACAACTGTTCTTGCTGGAGGGAGAGGAACAGGGTCACCTTACCTTTTATAACCTGGGGTGGTAAGTGCATATTCCAAGACCCATCCCTGTTGTGTGACACCCATTCTGGGGATGGGGACCCTCTTGCCCACCAGCTTGGTCCCCTGAAACCAGTACCTGAGACATCTGAGCCCTCCCAGTTAAGTAACCCCACTGTCTGGGTGCTCAGTCTGCAGACACCTGTCAGATAAACCCTTCAAAGACAGTGCAACAGGACTGAAAGCAACACAAGTTTCACAAAGGAATTCATTAATCTCACTAACGGCTCACATTCCTCAATGTCTAAAAATGCTCAAATTACAGACTGTTGAAAACAACAAAAGCTCCACAAGGCACTGATATTTTTGGTGAACCTGGCACTTCAGGATGGGCCAGGACTGACTTGTCTTTTGCAAATGTGATGTTGGTTAGCCCACCTTTAAAATAAGCTCTCTTTCCTCCTCCCTGCATGCTCAGGTTGGAGACCGAGATTGCACAGTCCTGCTGGCCATCTCCCTCCCTTTGCAAAATTGTTGCATTTCTGTTGGGATGGGCCAAAAATTAGATCACAGCTGGCACCAATGTAAAATATCATTTACTTTTCAAAGGGAAGAGAAAACGCTTACCTCTTTCCTCTGACACCTGTTGCAGATGAAGAGCCATTCTTTCTTCAGTGCTTGTTTGTCCCCTTGTGGAGGTGTGGAAAAATTGGGGGCTTCACGTTGGGCTTTCAGAGAAACAGAGGAATAGGCAAAGTTTTCTTTTGTCTTTTAGTCTTTGGTTCTAGATGGGTGACATTTTCCATTTTTGGTTGGAAATCGCAGGTTTCTTCGTTGAATTAATAAATGTCAAAATTCATACAATCATAGAATCATTTACCTTGGAAAAGATCTTTAAGATTACTGAGTCCAACCATAAACTGAACACTGCCAAGTCCCAGTAAACCACTTCCCTAAATAACAGGAGTCATCTCAGACACTTTTGATACCATACCAAATACCCCAAGTCTTGCACTCTTAGCTAAAATTGCCCCCAGCAAACAGTGATCACCACTGAATTAAGTCAACATCTCAAGCCTCCCTCCCACCCCATGGCTCAGTTCATCTCCACGCACACACGAACACAAACAAGAGGAAATGGGGTCCCAGAATCACTTGCTGAGTTGCTCTTAAAATTTGCCTCCCCATCTTTACATCCCATCTACAAATGGAAAAAAGCTCAGAGATATGCTGCCATTCGATGCAAATAAGGGGCAACTGAAGGAGGTACAGGAAGTTTGCCACTGCATTTGAGCTCTACTCTGTCATTTAGTGAGCACATCCTTTGTGCCGTAAATGGCCTCTCTTCTGGTAATGACATTTCTACAGCCAGCTCCGAAATTGTAGATGATAACAAGTACTAAAGGTACAGCAACTCTGTGCATGCTTCTGTTGATAGCTGGCTCCCAGCTCCTCAGGGCCCCCATGCACGACACATTAATCACACAGACAGCGCTTGACATCCCAGGGACTTCTCCTGAACCATCTCACCCCACTGTCTTTGTCTGAAGAACTGCAGGCATCCTTGTACACTGAGTGAATATTGCCTTTGCGGGATTCAACACGGTGCCGGAAAATTTGTTAGCTAATGGTGTTGCTAAATAAAACAATAACCTGCGATAAGCAGGCTGGGGTATCTCTTGTACTGAGTGCATCAATTGTCAGTTGTTGCCAATAACACAAACCATGATTCATCCCTTGCAGTACTGTTTCTGTTTGAGCAACAATGTCCAAAATTTCCTTCTACTAGTGCTTTCACACCATGCCAAAAAAATCATGTTTTCTTTTACTTTCTTTTTATAAAGCACTATAGCAAAATGCCCTTTAGCCATCTTTTTTTTTTTTTTTTTTTTTTCAGGTCCTCTGTATCCATTCTGCTAGGAATCACTGTTTCTCCTTGCCTTTCAGCCTTAGTCTTTTCTCTGCAGACAATGTTTTTCTCATTCCAAAGGCCTGTGATATCCAAGGGAGCTTGTTATTCTTATGCAGGTCACTCTGCTCTCTTTGATTCTTTTTAAAATCCAGCACATCCCACACTCTGCTTCTCTTGCTATTTCTGATAACTTATTTGTAGACACAGTTAAGTGTTGGACTATCACTATGGATTCCTTCCTCAAACTCTTCCTCCTCCTTTTTTCCTATTCTGTAAGCAACTTCAAGAAAGAAGATATGCTAGAAGAACTTGTCTTCCCCTGATTATTTTTTCCCTTTCAATTTGAATCTTTCCAGTTTTGAATTATGTGCTAATGACGTGGTAGTACAGGAGCATGAGGCTTGTAAAGAACATCTCCTCTAGGGACTGTGAATCGCTTGCAATGTTAGCTTGTGGTCCAGTATGTGCCAGAGAAAACTCTGACATCCAGACAATGGCAAACAAGAATTCTTCTAGGAACACAGTTTTGCAGCATTGGCTTCAGTTCATCCATATGCTACCAGAGCTCCTTCCTACTACTTTAATTGATGTGGTATTTTCCTTGCTTTTGCTGATTTAGCCTGATTTCAAAGCAACTGCTGATTTCAAAGCAACTGGAGGTCTTTGTCAATGGTTCCTTGCCACTGCCTCTTCTTAATCTTCCTCATTTATACCCTTCCCCAGTTTGTAACCTGCGCATTTATGCAGCTCATGGTATAAATCTTGATAGGTATGTCAATACTGCTTGTGCGTTTGCTGACTTCTAGAAGGCAGTTGCTGTTTATTAGCTGCTTGCTTTATTTTGAATCAAATCTGATGCCTTCTCTTTCTGCAGCATGGACAAAATAATTCAGTTCCTCTGCGTGGATTTGCATTTTGCTGTGACTCAATTTTAGGCTGCACTCCCTGCTGCTTGTAGGTAATGCTATTAGGGGTTTTTGTCATGTTTTTCTCTGGGTCTGTCATGCATAAGAATGTCATCAAAAGTGACTCCAGCACTTCACTGTCTCTTTCATGAATCCTTTGGGATGTATCTCCAGGATAGCCAATATTTTAAGAGGCAACCACTTGAAATAATGTCTTCTTAAAATCATTAACATCCAGCTTTCTTTTTGCCCAGCAGCTCTGACCAGCCAGCTGGTCTGGAGCTGCCAGACAAAATCCTAGAAGGGGGAGAGGGCCCTGACAAGCTGCTTGTGAGATATATGTTTGTCACCCTGTCCCATGCCTTCAAAATCCAGGAAAGCATTTAATTTTCTCTACTGCGAGGCAGACTTTAAGATTTTTTATCAGATTTCAGGGACTAAAGGCTTTCAGTCCCAGGACTGGCTTTGCTGGCATTTCTATAACACAGAACTTGAGAGATTTGACACTGATGTATATCTGCATGAAACACTGCATTTCCCTCCTGTGCCAAATGCAGGTTTCCGCATCCTGCCAGTCTCGCGGTGGTGTCCACAGGCTGAGCTTCTCCTTCACTCTGTCCCAGGGTGGCAGCTGGCCTGTGCCCCCATGAGAAGATCCAATGTCACCAGCGTGTCTCCTCGGCCCCATTACCAGAATTAGAGATGCCTTGCTGCTTTTCTCCAGCTCTGTGCTGTGTCAGGATGAGTGCAATGTCACTGCTGCTGAATTGCTGTCCTCAGAGCTGCTCTGCAGTCACATGTAGGGGGATGGATGGGTACCTTTCCGTCTGCTCAAATGACAAGCTCTCACCTGGACTCCCGAGAGCCAGGTCCGCTTGCTGCTTTGCGCAGTGCAATCCATCGCGTTGACGTCCTGCTGACGTACCTCTGCTGCATGCTTCGCTCCAAATGCTGGATGTAGCTCAGGCCCTCCACATCCTCCCTTCTCTCTCAGCAACGCCTATGGCACTCTGCTGTCCTTGGCTCTCTGGTTTATGAGGTACCACCACCCCATGTTCTTCTAGATGCCTGCGCTGCTGGAGCCTTCTCTGTTCAAGTGCCAAATGGCTCTTCATCACTGCTTTTCTTTGTGCCTCTCTCTGGTTTGACCCTGTTAAGATCTTCTCCTTCAGCACACCATTCCTGCCTGTCAAAGCAGAGTTTTCCTTCTAGCCTCAGCTGTCCACTCACCACTGGGCTCATCCTGCCCATGTTTCCCATGTTTTTTTTTCCCCCCTGGATAATTTGTGTTTTTGCAGAAGCATTTTCCTTCAGAGAGCTTTCATACATGAGCTGTTCCCTCCAGACCCCCGGTCACACTCTGCTCCCCCCAGGGCCCTGCTCCCACCCTCTGCCCTTGCAGACACCTCCCATTTGTGCTCCCCCTTCTTTAGGAGTGCCCATCCAAGCTCTCCTCTGCTCCAGCCTTGTTCACTCCATGGTAGGGTGCAGCGAGGGCAGCCAGGGAGGGGAGTCATGAAGTCAGGATAAGGATCAGGATCAGGTCTGAGGGCAGTAGCATCCCTCTGCATCCCTCCATTCCCATGTTGTTATCCTCCAAACGCCTTATTTTGCTCTTTTCCCCCACCAGACCCCTCCCTTTGTGCTTTGGCCCCTTCCCTTCTCTCTGAGCTTGCTTTGTCTCCCATCTGTTTGCCCTTAGTTCCTCGACAGTCCCCACCTCCCACAAAGTGTTCAGCTCCAGCTCACCGCTTTCGCTGACTTTCCAGAAATTCCCCGTGCCTCTGCTCTCCTCCCCTCTGCTCCTTCCCTTCACCTCCTGCTCCCCTCTCGCATGATGCCTGCATTTCTGACCATATCAAGGAGGGAGCCAACATCCTGCCAACTAATACTCTGAGGATGTTTAACTGCGGGTCGCCAGCAACTGGAGCCATCCTTCTCCTGCACCTCTCCCCTGCGTTGCACGGCTGGACAGCCTCTCAGACCAGCACACTCACCCTGTGGACATTTTCCTGGGTTTATTTCCAGCTGAAGAAGTGAGCTGATCAGATTCACTCTACAGCCTCTCGTGCCACGTCCGTGTGAAGTGATAAGAGTTGGCCAGAAGACCTCAGGGGAGCAGAAGAGAAGCGGGACAGCCCCTTTTGTCAGCACTGCAGCACCAGGACCATGCGCTGAACCCCAGGACAAATCAGCAACAAGAGGATGCTATCTGGCTTCTTTTAGGAGCCCAATGACTGTCACAGGTCTTCTGCCTTGCAGGCAGAGGTTCAGACATCTTTCTTTCTGAGTAACACTATCAAGGGACTGAAAATGATGCAGTTTAAAGGTAATTATGCTCAAAAGCACAACCAGAAGAAAAAAAATGTGCCCTCTGGCTCTGCAGGCATTAAGTCCAGTGTCAGCAACAGTAAATACAGGCTGTGAACCATAATACAAATAATAAATAACAGCACCAATGAGGTCTGGTTTTCTTTTGTTAATCTGGGGAAATTCTGCTGAGACACTGCCTTGGTAGGGGTACAAAATGGAGGTAAAATGAGATCAGAATGAAGCCCTAGGAGTATGTCCCTTACTTCGTGCAGGAAAGGCTGTTCAGGAAGAACTCCCTGAAATCAGAGGGAAGTCATTGTATTGCTTGGCACCTGCCCAAAGTGATTTCATTTTCTGTTCAGGATTAAGATGCACTAATAGCCTGAGGGCAGCAGTTTCCTTGCCAACAATTGCCTTTCTTTCCCCAACACCCCCCCAGCTTGTTTTAAATATGAGGGCTTGCAGGTCAGGAGTGAACACCCCGTGAGTATTACTTGAATTATCAAATGAAAGTGCAGCAGTATCATTTTCTTTTGAGCAAACACTGAGTTAATTAAAATGTGCACTCTGAACTTGGCAAATCTCACATTATTAATGAGAAACGTATGGGTCTGTCTGTTGCAAAGGCAAACTAAAAATAACCAGAGACACAGTACCAGAACGGCAGCTGTTAAGACGAAGCCACACTAAAAGTTTTTCTGGCAAAGCCCTATCTCTAAGAATGTCATTTACCCTCAGCCTGTTCTCTACCCCTGACCAATATAGCAAAGCTGGCAAAAGCATTTGTGTAAATGTGATTATGCTGGCCAGAAAATCCTTTTGGTGAGAGAGCTGTGCTCTCTTTGGGGAAACAGCATAACCTGTACAGGCCAAAGTGCTCCTGCTGACTGACTTGTGACCCAGGAAGGAGCAAGGGTGGTACAGCAGATGGAGGTGGCATTCAAGGGCTGCAGTGAGAAAAGTTTCCAGCACTTGAGGTCCGGTCCAGCAGACAAGGGCTACCATGCTTCTGCCACCAGCTCATAGCCTCCTATTCTTCCACTGAGAAGCTTTTTTCCGTAGCAGGACTGCAATAGCAGGAGGCTCATCTACTATCACCTACATCTCTGTAGGTACCATGAGTACCTGCACAGGTCTCCCTTTGGGTCTCAACATGGAATCGAAGACTCAGAGAGCCAGTATGCGGAGTGGGACTGGACAGATATGGAGCAGGAACGTGGGGTGCTCAGTGCCACCAGGGCTGATGCTAAGCAAAAGTAGCAGCAATTTCCATGTTGACAGAGCCAAAGAAATTTTTCTTTAAGGTTTTGTGCAAAGGACATGGTAAAGGGAGGGGGACAATAGTGCTTCTCTTGAATACCACACTAATGAAAGTCTGTACATAGACTGAAGAGATGACTTACCCTTTCTCCCCTTTCCCAAACTCCTTTCTATTGCTTTCCTCTTATAATACGAGTTTGGCTGATTCGTGTAGTGACATCCCAGTATGAAATTTGCCTTCTCTCCACTGCACCTGTCACTCTCCAGCAGATTGATCTTTAGTAATCTGAAAATCCCAGGTAAGATATTTTCATTCCTACTTGTGTAAATTTGGGACAATCTCATCTGCTTCAATATGTTCCTTTGATAGCTGAAGGAAGACAAAATGCTAGCTGAAAAGTATGTGGGCTGTGAAGGTTGACCGGCTTGCTGTACACACCAGTTCAAGAGCAAAGGCTTTTTTTTTTGTGAGATGACATGGTCTGCTTGCTTAAATTCAGCCCTCACCCCTAGCTTGGAGGAATTGGAGGAATCCTTACAAAAGATGCTTAGAGAGGACCTAGTGGGTGGAGGTGGGGAGTTTTTGCAGAAGGTTGTGGCAGAGACATAGCAATCTTTGATGAAGTAATTTTTCTAGATTTACGTTAAAGAATAAATGTCTGCCCACAAGTAATTCTGGGAATGCTAGGAGTTAGTTATCCCTAGTTATGAAAACAGGCTGGCTTACCAAGAGATACATTTCCCAATCCTCCATGCAGGTAGAGCAGAAGGATAGAAAACTCCTGGCAGAAAACCGTCCAGAGTGGAGGCAGGATGGCCAGTGGCACACCACATCCATCCTAGAGGCCAGAAGACACTGGGACTGGAGTCTAGTTGGAGGCCTGTATC
>NW_010118834.1:0-6299 GCF_000699245.1 Pterocles gutturalis
TGGTGGTCCTGACACCAAGACACCTTTGCCAACTTCCAGTCAACTGGGACCTCTTCAGACTCCCAAGACTGTTGAAAAATTATTAATAGAGAGAGGTCCTGTGATGATATCAGCTGGCTCTTTCAGTGTCCTGGGATGAATCCCATCAGGTTCCATAGATTTATGCGCATCAGCCGGAGCAGGGAGTCTCAAAAAAGTTCAAGGTCTGCTGGGAGTTTATAATCCACCCAGTCATGGTCTTCTGAAACAGGGCTCTGGAGGTCCCAGGGCCATAACTGGTGTTGAAGACAGAGGTAAAGAAGGCATTAAACATCTCTGCTTTGTCTGTGTCCCTGTTTGTGAGGTGACTGACCTTGTCAAACAACAGACCAATATTATCTCTGTTTCTTCTTTTACTATTAATGTATGTTAAAAGTCCTTTTCTGTTGTCCTTCACAGTGCTGGTCAGCTTGAACCCCCATTGAGATTTGGCCACACGAATTTTCTCCCTACAGTGGTGAAAAGCATGTTTGTAGTCCTCTCTTGTTACCTGTCCTTGCTTCCAATGTCCATATGCTTTCCATTTCTGCTAAATTCTAGAAGATCCCTGATCAGCAAAGCCAGCCTTCTGCCTCACTTGCTTGACTTCCGACACTTTGGAATTGCCTGCTCCTGTATGCTTAAGAGAAAGCTCTTAAAAAGTGACCAGCGCTCATGGACTCCAATACACTCATCAGCAGATTCCCAGAGGACCTTACTAACTAGCCCCTCCAGCAGCCTGAAGTCTGTTTTATATCCAGTATATTTTGTTAAAATATTACTATTTTTTTCCTCAAATTAATTCATGTATCATAGACTCCAATTGCATAAAAATAAATAAATAACGACATTCAGACATAGTTTTCTGATAATTGTCTTAAATTTATGAACAACTGTGCACAAAAAAAGGCATAGAATAACTATGTAATAACTAGGGTAACTTCAAATGCGTCCTGACTTAAGACTGAAAAAAACCACATAAAATTGGTCCAGCTGCTATGATAAGTGTCAGAGCACGTCAAGTGAGTTCAGAGGAGAAGCATGCCCACTTCTGGTTATAAAGGTTAGAACTGATACAAGAAATAAAGTCTATACAGTGCTTAACAGTGGTGAAGGCATGAACACATTGGAATGTGTAACAGTGTGCAGGGGTAAATGGTTGCCAGAGGTTTGTCAGGGAGCTCTGTCCCTGTTAGGGGGCTACTTTTGGCAACACCAGCTCAGAGTAGAGTCAACAAATTGTTGTGGTCCCACCTGAAGCTTCTTCTTTGGAGTTATCTATACAATCAACAGCTGATAGCTGTACTTTCTCACTTAATGTCTTGGTGTTAGATCATGATATCACAGAACACCACAGGCCTTTTCTCAGTCTATTCAATCCTGACAGTAAAAGCAGACTGGGCAGAGACATTGAAGGCAGAGGAGAATTAGATTAAGAAAAGAAAAAAAAAAGATAAATTCTCATAAGGTACAGATAAGTTTAAGGTAAATATTTTATTTTGTGTGTATTTTTCATCATTATATTTCACTTATTTTTTAAAGAGGGTTTTGACATAATCTGTGTGATCTATATTTACATTATCTACAATATAACTTCTGGATATAGACATGAATCAGTCTTCCTTTCTAGTGAAGTGAGAAGTCTTTCTCTTCAGCTTGCTGTCAGGTTCTTTGGTGGTAGGGTAGTCAATCAAGAGTATAAAAATGTCTTGTCAATCAATCTCTGTGTGCAAAATGTCATCTGCAAAAATGATAACCTAAGGCTAAAAAGTCTAACCTTATATCTGTTATATGTTTGGATGTATATAATGTCATTGGCCAACCTCTATCAAACTACCCTGATAAAATGTGAATAATTTTCATGAGTCTAGCCCTATGAAATGCTGGAGTGGCAATGTAATTCTTTTAAATGTTTCACCAGTTGGAATATAAATAATGTGAAATACCTGGCCATTAAAACATCTTCTGGAAAGAGAGACTAATAATAAGTGAGATATTGTACCATTAGAGCTTGCTTGGAACAGAAAGAATGAGGAGGAAAGCACATTCATTAAGTCAACAAATGATTCTCTAGGAGACTTGTTTTTGTTTCCTCCATGATATGATGATTTCTTTAGAAATCGTAGATGAAAAGCATTGTTTAATGTTCAGTCAGTCCAGTGCATATCTATGCAATAGCGACAAAACTGATGCTTAAGACCAGCGCACAAATGTTCAGAAATAATTTTTATTGTGCAATTTTATAGTATTATGAAGCTGCTAATTAAACTATTATCACTAGCTTCCAAATTCTTTTATGAGTTAGCAGTAATGTAATATTTTCAGGAAAGCAAATGAAAAACATTCTTTTTTATTATAGTACTGATATTGAAATAATGTTAAGGAACAGCTGTTCTCTTACCATTTTCAGCTGCCCTAGTTGCAACAATCATCCCTTTTAATTGCTAAACACCTGTCTTTTATTATATTTGATAGCAATTGTTAATTTCATTTATTTCCAGTCTCTTTTCTGATTTTTAAAATGTTTTAAAATGTTTTATTTTTCTAATGACCATTTGCATGGTTTATTACCTTAATTTCTTTATTTAATCTTGAGAACCCTAAAAATTATTACAGGATTAATTGTGTAAAAAAAAATCCCTTACAGTCTAAACCAGATATTTTTTCTCCAGTCTTTCTGGAACACAAGAGAAAAGAAAAAAAGTGTCCGAAGAATTAATAATTTATTCTTACTGATAATCAGAGATTAGTATGAAGATATAGTCTTGTTCCTCAAACTACTGCCGTACAGTTGAGCTCATTGAATGTCTGAGTATTACAAATACAAGTAAGAAATAAAATTGAGCTAAGGTGACCATTTCTTTCAATAAAGAGCAAAAGTGAAATAGAATCCATAACATCTTATTCTCATTTGCTCATAATATCTTATTCCCACTTTCTGTCACACGCTGACCACAAAGTGATTTTTGGGTTTTGTATCAGAACTCATTACATGGGACACAATTTTGATGTTTCAAATGAGGTTATTTGACAAGACATTGCCCTTTACTATGTGCAAAAAAAAAACCTAATAAGCTACTTCCCTATAACAACCAACATTTACATCTTCCTTACTTGTATGTGGAATCGGGATCATAAGAAGTGTCATATTTGATTGTACCTGTGGCATAGTCATTATTTTGCCATTAAATCTGGCCCATCTCAGATACTTGATGCAGGAAATCTTTCAGTCATCAGATACAGTATGCCTAAGGGAAAAAGTTTTTCCTCTAACCTCACTATTATACGCCTTGAAGAATGAAAATTAATATCTATTTTGTAACTCCTGTTTGTTTCTGTCTTTTTTTATTTTTTATGGGGTTTGGTACTGTAAGAAGATTGCCTCTGTGGTGTGTGTGTGCATCCATATGTTTATGTATAGAAGAACCCTAAGAAAAAGAAGCAGCAGGTTTTTTCTTTGTATAAGTAACCATACAATGATTAACTGTGAAGATTCACATGTCAACAAACTGAAGAAAAATGCTGTATTCAGAGCTAACATTTCACAAGCTAAAAACAGTTAAATATTAATATCTCTGTTCAGCCAAAAGACATTGGCTCTCCCATTATTTTTGTGACTGTTGAATTTTAAGGCAAGCAATAACAAAGGCTCATTAGCTACAATTGTGGCACGCTCTTTTCAGTGCTGCGTGCCTTTTATCTCCTCATCGATGCCTCTGAAATTCATGCAGGTAAACAACCTGCATAATATAAATTTGTAGATCTCAAAGTGCTTTATTAAATAATGGCATAACTTTTGTATTATACATGCTAATGGTAAGCTAAATAAATGTTAATGTTTTTGTTCTAAGACAAGTGGAAAAAATGTCAGAAGAGTTTCCTCCCTAAGGTGAATCATTCGCAGTCCTCATTGTGATTATGAGTTTTCCAGTGCCAGCTCTAGGCATGGACATAGAAAGCACTGGCTGAGAGCTGCAAATTTCTGGGAATGGCCTGGACAACACATCTGTGCCACCCTGCTATGGACATTCTAGAGCTCTGCCGATAGTTATAAGGCATCCAAGCCATAGATCATACAGGACCCTGCCCCTGGGCCCGCAGTGCACAAAGCTGTTCAGGTGCAGTCACAGAATTATAACGCAGTCAGGATTTCACCCACGTAAGTTCAATAACATGACTGGTTTCATAGCTTAATTAATTTTGCCTCTCATCAGTATTTGCCACTAAGATGATGACCTTCACACCTTATCAGGGAAATGAAAAGTATGGAAAGTAGAAATTGTTTTCAGGGCTTTTATTGATGTTCTACTTCCCTAAATTTCCAAAAGAATATGTTCTTCCCTTTTCTACTACTGGCAATCTGTTTTTGAGCTCTACTTTGTCTTCATTACTGCTACCACTTTTGTTCAGTTACCCGCTTTATTAATCAAGCCAAAAACCATAAGCTGTACTTCATTAATTGAAAGCTCAGTCTCAGTGTTTTTAATAAAAAGCTTCACATCCACTTCTTTAATCATCTTTAGAAGTGGTTAATTCCTTCCAGAGGTGCATTTGTTCCTCTTCTGCTTTCTTCTGTTTAAGATGTTAATGGTAGTTTCATGATTAATAACCAGGAAATTGCAAAATCCTTAATGTTATAGTTATGCAAGACAAGTTGAGTTTTTATTACAGCTAACACTGGCAAATCTTAATCCTATGCAAAGTCACAATCCTGTAACCTGTGGGTGAGTCTGAAAATACGTTGATTTGTTTATTTCTCTCTCTCTTTGTGACTTTTACTTGTCACATAGCTGCTAATGAACTGAATGAAAGTTCTCCATAGATAGATTGCCAGAGACAGATTACTTTAACTATAATCTTCATCACTCTGCTTGTCTAAACAGAAAGTGACAAATTCAGATGTTCAGATGTTTTACTTTTTTTAGATGTTGCAAAGTGATTACTGGGTGGTTCAACACTTAACTTTGTCATATGCTCAGTCCTTTGAGTACACTTATGAACTCGTAAAGAATACTAAATTGATCTGTTACCATGAATAAGGTGCTGAATAAATCACCAGCACACTGAGTACTATTTCAGTCATCTTGCCTTGTGGGATGCGGGGTTTTGTTCTGAAAAAATTAATTGATCAGCTTCAGAAATGTCAAACACATAAGTAGGTGTATTTAGTTTTCTGAATGTTTTCAGTAATATTAAATTTTAAAATAATTTCTTATCAACCACAATTCCATTTAATTAATAACTTCTGTAATTTTGCATATGATACTTTCCTGCAGGAAGAGGAGGGAAAAGGTGAGAGAGCAAAGTGGGGAGAGAGACATGGAGGAGGTAAGAAAAGGGAAAACCAAAAAAACTCTTCTTGATACATTTTATCACGCCTACTACTGAGTAATACAGTTTGTCTTTGAAAAAGTATACCTTGAAAAAGTGCACAATGTTAACTGTGATTAATGCTCACCAGTAGGTCTAGGTAACATTTCTGGGACTGAAAAAATCGAGAAATCTAGTGAAAATTTGATCCTGTTGATAAGTGGACCTGTGACTCAGAAGTGTGTTATAATAACAGATTGGCTTAGGATAATTGAGAAATTAATTTTATCCTCTGTTGTGTTCTAAGTAAAAATGCTTCCAAAAACTTGTTATCTGCTGTCTTTTAATATAGTAATTATGATGCCTGGACAGGCTTTTTTTTCTGCTATTAATCTATGACTTGAAAAACCTGATGTCAGTATGTAAATATTAAATTTTCAAACTGGCTGTCAAGTAATTTAGCCATTTCACCTGGGGAAAAACTGGGAAAATTAGTATTTGATTCAGCAGGTAAGAAGAATATGGTGTCTGTGTTCACATAACCAGGTAGTAGCTAACTAAAGTTGATTTCCTCCTGGTCTTAGATTTGAGCCTGCATCTCTCAGGCTGCACGTGATTTACCATCCAAAAGAGTTGTGCATACCTGTTTAGAAGGAAGAGGAAGGTGAATGCTGGCAGCACTAGGTAGTCTTCTTTTATGAAGAGGCTGTATAAATGCTTTTTCTATTAAACGTTTAAATGTGCATTGATACAGGGTCTTAATTTAGCCCAATAGCAAAGCCAAAGGATTGGTATTAATTCTTAACTACATGGCACATGATTGTGATAAGCTCACTGTTAACTTTCCGCTGATTGAAAAGCTCCAGGTATGCTGAACATAATAGGGGAGCTTCACACTGACTAGGTCTCTAGCCACTAAATACATAGAAATCGCTACTGTGAATTTTTATTTTTATTTTTATTTTTATTTT
>NW_010118834.1:6338-31827 GCF_000699245.1 Pterocles gutturalis
TTATTTTTATTTTTATTTTTATTTTTCAACCAAGCCCTGTAATTTGTTCTGGGCAATGAAAATAGTGCAGTGTGTTACACTGTCGTAGTTTTAAGCATCGTTGGGCTGAAAATATCCTCTTATGTACCTTATAAGCTTCATGAAGCTTAAAATCATTGTCATGATTGTGGTTTAATTAGGTCTATAGAGTTTAAAACAGCAAGAAAAAGTATGTCTTAAGGTCAGTTAAAAAATGGGATTTTAATACATAGCAACTATTCTTCTTATGCAAAAGGTGTGTACCTAACAATGACATATACCAAATGACATACAGCTTCTGATCCAGAAATTAAAGTGAAGATCCTACAACTCTTCACTTGTAATCCGTAGCCTGGGAGCAGCCCAGGCTCTGCTCCCCCTGAAGGGCTGTGATGGTGTACTCAGACTTCCTCTCCAGAAGAGGACAAAAGTTGGGTTTCTCCTTAGGCTGTGAACTAAAACGAAGCCTAGCGTTTATTGGACACATCTGCATTTACCTCAGCTCTAGAATTCTGCTATGCTTTGATTCCTTTTTTTAGTACTATTTTCAACATGAAGAAATACACAATGAGTCTATGCACTGTATTGCGAGTAGCTAGTGGTCCCAATTGCCAATGATGAGCCTGTTTGTATAACACAAACAAGAGTGGGGAAAAAAAAAATTAAAACCCCCTCTTTTTGCCTAGATCCTTTCTCTATATCTTGAGACCTGAAAAAATCACCTAGAAAATCATAGAAAGCTGTTTCTTTGATTACCTGATCTTATTCAGTATTTACTTAAACAGAAATTAAGTGTTCTACTTACTTACACAAGGGTAAGGTGCTGAAGCAAATACAAGACAAGGTGTGGGTATTTTTTCATATTAATGCCACCAACATTTTCTGAAATCTCCAAATAGTCTTTCCTCTGTTCTTTGGAAGGCCCTTTAAAGTGCGTAAGTAACTTCTGAATTTTTAAATTGAAATGACCCTATAAGGATAATGATAACTTTCACATCTCACAGAGTGGCCCTCTCTCCAAAAATCAGCTCTTCTCAATGCAAGGCACATTACTGTGCCAACTCCTTGTCTGAATTATTCTTTGGAGGCTCTGTAAAGTGGTTCTATTATAAATGAATAAAATCAAACCCCTGAAACACAATACAAAAGCCCTGAAAGCACTTGTATAATATGAAAAATGAGTTATTAAGTACAGATAAAGACAGTTATTGCTCGACAGAATGTCATTCAGTAGAAGAGAAATAAAATGATAGTTGAATTGTGATTTTAAAAAGTTTCCTTTTATTTTACATTTGAATTATAGTTTCAGAACAGGTAAAATTTGAATAGGAAAAGACTTAATGAATAATTAAATATAGTACAAATTTGTTTTGAATAAAATCTGGATGCTCTCTCTGTTCAGTTGCTTTAAATACATCTTATATTACTGTGGTCTGGTAGGAATGCACTGGATAGGTCCAGAAGGAGTTCTTTTGTCCTCTGTTTGGGAAACCATTGCCACATAGAATTCCTTTGGGCATTTTTTACTGTTGAACTGGTGTTTTTACATGAATGTAAGTCAAAGAAAAACAAGTAGTAGCCAGAGGGTGCTGATTGCATGACAGGAAAGTTCTTCCTTTGTTCCTACCTGTTTAAAATGAAAATCTTTGCTTCACACAATTCCTTTAATATTTAATACTCTTTTTTTAACATATTGCTGTTTTTTCCATCTAAAAGTAAGTTATGTGGGACAAAAGGCTTGTCTTATACAGTCCCAGGGGGCATAGAGCGAGTTGAAAAAGGAGAGCTTCATCGTTATGTTGTGGCTTATGAAGTGATTTGCATGAGTGCGAAGGGGACAGAAAATGCTACTGTTTTGCTATGAGTAATATAGAGAAATAAATAGGTGCAGCTGCAGCTGCATTATTAATGATAGGGAATTGTGCTTCTCCATAGCCACTATTGTATTTTGTAAGTAGAAGCTTGTATATTGTTTTGACCAGTCATATTATCTAAGTTGTTCTGCTCTTGATTTGTAAAGCTTGCAAGTAATGCAGAATCAGCTTTAAGGTATCAGCACAACATGGGATCATAGCCTTGAAAGAGTTAGAAGTATAACTTTTTGATGAACTACAGTGCATATTTCATTCTTGTAGATGAATATTATTCATTCAATGAAGTTAGCAGCATGAGGAAAAACAATATTTTTCAGATAAGCATATAATCTTCTTGTACCTTGCTATTATATTTAACATAATAATTAGTTTCCTGGGTATGTGCTTTACAAGTTATTAAAAATGGACAGTAAAAGCAGGTGATATTCTGTTGATATACCTTCTACATGTGCACAATTAAGTTGCAATTTATCTATTAACTCCCTGCAGAAATCTTGGAGACCTTGTGATAGTTCTCTGACAACATCAACTTAATGCTCAATAGCAGTCAAAATGCATTAGGAATTATTAGACTTATTGGAAAATAACATCATTGTGCTATATGATGCATCCATGCATGATGCACCCAAATCTTGTTTAATGCATGCAGTTAAAATCCACTGGATTAAAAAAAGACACAAAAGGCCTACAGTAGAATCAAGAAAGATAAGAAAGATTACAAAGTACGGACCAAAGTATGAAAGAGTTTCAGAGAGAAGCAGCTTTGCAGACGAAATCTCTTTAGTGAAAAGAAAATCTAGGGTGTCACCGAATAAAAGAATTGCACAATAGATTTTTAAAAAAGCAGAAAGATTTTTTTTCTTTCTTTTTTTTGGTTTTTCTACTGACAGAAAAATTAAATTGTATGGCTCATCTGTGACAAGACATTCTGGAAGGCAAAAATGTGTGTTAGTCCAAAAAAGAGCATTGAACAAATTCAGCTATCGAACACAGTGGTCTGGATTCAACATCTGAACCTGGAAATCCTAAAACAGAGGATTGATAGAATTTGGAAAGATGTGCCTGTGGAAGTTTTTCATACACATTTTTCTTTAACATCTGCTACTAGCCACTGTTGAGGAGAAGAGGATGGGCTAGCTGGATGCAATGACTGCATCTCTACTACTAAATAAAACATGGTAAGGGACCTTTCTCTGGCCTTGAGGCCAAGCGTTACATCTTGGCTGCAACCAAACTTCACTTGGCTCTGGGTCTCTTCTGGGCTTTATGCCATGCTTAGTTTGTCTCTAGGACATAGTTATCATTTTTTGGTTTTTTTGTTGCTGTTTTTTAATTTTTTTCCCAGTACAGTTCAAAGTATTTGAAACAACATGAGGGCAGCCCACTGGGTTGGTATTTTTATACCATAAAACTAAGAATATCTTTTGGAAGCTCTGGGATGTGGCATGAAGGCCAGCAGGGATGCTTGAGGCTCTTCAAATCCTGCTGAGATATGGAGTGTGAAGGGAGCCAAACCCGGTGCAGTTTAGTTCAGGCTACATAATTGGGAATGGCAGACGGCATGTGCTGTCCCCTGAACTATGCCCAGGCACTGCCCCAGTGACTGCTACTTGGCATAGTATAAACCTGACCTCTGTAGCTAAGAGTTAAGCATTTCAGGTGATGAGACCACCACTGCTCAAGCTTCTTGCCTTCAGTGTTTTTATTTAGCAGTATTTCACATGCACAGACAATATGAAACTTTGCTTTCTCATTGAGGTTATAACATGACTTCTGTTTAAATTTCTGGGGAAGGTAACTTAAAAGCATGGCATATTTACTTTTTTATACAAACAGAAATCCCTGCTTTATATTTTAAGGTTTGGTCAAGCATGGTTGAGTATTCTATGATTTATAAAGCCATGGTTTCTTTTTTTCTTTTTTTTTTTTCTTTTTTTTTTTTTTTTTTTTTTAAAGTTGTTTCAGTTCTGGGCAAGCTAACCAGAGAGTTTGTTTTACCTAGATTTTTAAAATCCTTGTATGAGTATCACCTTTATGCCTTCATTGTTTAGTCTCTAGAATATATAGGTTTAATTTTATTAGTCTGCTGTCCCAGCAAAACCTTGAAAATTCATTTAATATGCTGTCTGCTCCATTTTCTGTGTCTTGGAGATGTAAAATGTCTGATACTGTCTGAAGTACCTTAGAGTTTGTCTGTAATATCATATGAAAACAGGAATTGAGCACAGCTTGTCTGTGCATTTCACTATCGTCTGTATTTCTACTCCCTTGAATTTTCAACAGTTATTTTGTTCAGTGGAAGAGCAATTTCAGTCAACAGTTACAGTTATGTTTTATGCAGAACTAAGGTTCTACCAGAACGAAGAACTGAGAAGTTTAACAGAGCATGTAAATGAAGCTGTGGACAAAATGAATCATTTGTCTGATCTAGCACAAAAAAAAATCTGTGTTAGAATATGGTCAAGAGGCAGCTATAAAAAAAGACACAGCAGAACAGGATTTTGCATCTTTCTTGACAATTAATTTAATATTTTTATTTGGCTGAGAGCCTTAAAAGACATTCCAGATGCTGAATGCAGCTGTGGGGACACAAGAAATGGCAACGGCTACATGAAGAAAGGGACCCTCTTCCCTCTAAAGCCAGGCCAGATGGGTATCCTGGCCTCATGGAGGGTACTGGCCTTCACAAGCAAGATGTGTTGCTTGTGCCAGTAACAAATCTAGTGACCTGAATGTCTCAAGAGTAAGAAGTTGCCCAGGAGTCAGAGACTTTCCACCCTTGCATTATGAGAAAGGTGAAATGCAAAAGAAGCAGATGCTTCAGACTACAGAAATGACTCTGGAGGGCAAACCAGAATGCGGGCCCCAATTTTCACTTGTGTGGTGCAGCAGCAACTGGTGCTGAGGTCAGCAAGTGTGTTAGGAATCACAACACACAAAAGATGAAGAAAACATGGGAAATTGGAGAAAGAAGGAAAACTGGAAGGAGATTTTGTTATTTACAAGGTAGAAGAATGATGGATGTATACACAGAAAAAAAAATGCATCAGCTGGAAAAACAAACAAACAAACCAACAAAGAAACAAAAAAAAAAAACCCTTGATGTTAAAAATTAATACAGGATATTCAGTGGTTTATTTCATTTCAAATAGCTTAGTTTTCAAGTGTAAATGTTAGAGTAAAGTGCAGTACACAAAACATTACTTCTTGCTCCACAACAATGTGTAGTCTCTGCGGCAGCTCCCTCGAAATCCCTCAGTTCGCCCCATGAAACGGCTGTTGCATTGTTCTTAGAGCACATTAGTTGTCTGCAGGCTCCATCTCAGCTATTCTTTGAATTCAGCAAGGCACTGAAGCACTACTCCAGGCTGTTGGCTGGTGATTCAGGACTACTGCAGGTGTAATTAGGCTCAGGCATGCTGGTAGGAAACCCAGGACTGCTCTTACAGTATGTGTGCACTCTAAATGAAGCTCCTGTTGTTATAAAAGAGTCTGTTTTCAGTTTCCTGCCATTCCCATTGCAGCACAGGACTCTTCCACAGCAGGGAATCCTTTTAGATAAGGGCAATAAGCATTGAGTACTATGGGTCAGCTTGACATGCTTTAGTAGGACCCGGATAAGGAGTTCAAACAATAAGATTACAGGTTTTTGAGTCTATGAATACCTAACTTAACTCTTTGATGCTTAAAGTGAGGATTTTCTGATACTAAAACAGCACAAAATAATTCATGTTAACAATGGGATGATTGGTATCACAAAAAACAGAGCTTATATGTGAACTACTGGACTGTACTAGTATACTATACCAGTGTGCATGGTGCATTGTCTGAGGGACTTGCTTAGTATTGAGCTTTTGTCTGAGGAAAGCCCTAGTGGCATGTGTCTGTAGGTGTATGTCTGAATTGTAACTGCCCTATTATGAACTGGGTAAAGTTGAGTCTGTCTGTTATGCATACAGATATGACTGTGCTGTACGTTAAAGCAAAAATCTCCTTACGTGCCACCTTAGGAATATATCTTGTTGAAAATTTACTTTTTCTCATGGAAATTCAACCGAAGGATTTTGCTATCCTTAGAGCAAAACTGCAATTCCAGATTTTTTAGAAGAGCTATAATAGTCCACTTACACTCTGTGGATGCAACATCCACTAAATAGATTTGCCTTCTTCAAAACCCAAACCAATTCTATAAGAATGCATAATAACCTTGATATATTCAGTTGCATAATAGCCTTTCATTCATTTAGGCTCCAGTTCACTGGGGTACCAAATGAGATACATCACTTCAAACGTGCTTAAATTGTCCCAATGAAATTAAAGAGTGAGTGCCTGAAGTTAGCTACCTGTTAAAATTCCATGGTGAATCAGAATCTTAGCATATGAGCTGCTTTTGCAGAGACCTGATATTTAATTAACCTCTTCTATGCCACTGTAAAGCTTTAGAGCACTATTGAAATGCAGTATTTGAATTGTGTAGCCTGAGAAAATAATTTGATTGCCATATGGTATGTGCCATATCAGCAAGAACTCTAACGTGATCTCTTTTCTCAGTACCGGGCCAAAACTCCACTATCCTCTGCATACTCAGAGTGGTGAACATAGGAGCACTAAATGTGAAATGCTGTATGCAAAGAGACATATTTTCTGTGTATTTAAAAATACTAGTAATGATTTTACTTCTGGAGACTGTATAGAAAGCAAAAATTTTATGCTTTGATCACAGATGAATGTTGTTTTATTTAACATTATCATAAAAAAGCAATCCTACAACAATAGCACCTATTTCTCCTAATATTAGCCACTGCTTTTGAAATAACCTTATTAGAAAGAAATAAACTCTCTGAAATGAAAGAGACTTCTAAAACCAGTAGAAAAAAAAAATATGAAGCAGTCAGCAACTTACACAGGATGCTCTCTGCTATTCTATTCCCTTCAGAGAATCCCTGTTAAAACCTGGGAATGTCTGTATGTCTCATGGAGATATAGCAAACAAAACTATTAGCTCAACATTTAGCATCCAATAGGACTTCTTATCCTCCAAAAAACCTTTAATATAGAATGCAACTCTCATATTTTGCAATTGCAGGAATAGATATCATTCTTCCACCCACTCTAATCCTGGCTATCATGCGGTGATTCAGACTGAGTTCAAAATGGCCATCAGAATCCCCAGATCCCAGACTTTTTTCATTTGTTATCACTCTGGCCTTTTCATGATTAAGGCAGTTTCCTAAAATAGTGTCCGAAATGTTCTGAGTCTCACAATAGCAGGTAAATTGCAACCTTAATGTGCTGGTTGTAGAGGGGTAATGACGGTACAAATCATGACCATATTTGTAATCTTTCTCTACAGCTGTGTCAGGAAATGAGCCAGCTTGGAGCAAAATTCTAGGCAGAGGCTCTTCGATGAAACATGAAGACAGCTTTAGAGCATAGGTCAGTTTTAGAAATAATACTGATTTTTTTTTAGTGTTTTTAAAATATTTCTTTACTTTTGAATTTGGAACAAATTCACTCATTGAAGTTAGAATCCTTTAATTAAAAATCGGAAGGACACTAGGGACACAATCCCCCCCAAAGCTAGCGTGTTCAGTGTGCCATAAGAGCACTGTTACAGTTTGCCAGTGCTTCAGCTTTTGCTCTTTGCCTGTTTAGTCTGTTGAGATGACGGGCCCTCTGGACCAGACAGCGTGGGTGGGGTTCATTTACCAAATGCAGACTTCTACATCTTATCTAATCACCCTAGGCCCCTTTCTAGGGTGCAGTTCATCTTATCCTAATTTGTAGGTGTAAAATAAGTCAGATGGATTGGGCTCTAGAATTGCCTCTTTATCTCCCCGGATGATATCTAGAGCCTGCATGCTGTTGGCATCTCAGGTTAGGTGAGACAAACCTTGTTCTTTGTGTAGGTACAGCAGAGCATAATGCACACAAGGATCGCTTCTCAGTGCGTGTGTGGGAGACTACACTGTTGCAGTGCTGTATGTAATATTAATAAATATGATTTCTTTTGTGATATCTAATCATTTATATAGGTTGCATGTGGGTTCCCCCCCCCCCCCCCCCCCCCGCTGATTTGCTCTGTGTGCAAGCATTTGCACAGTAAAACAAAATAAAAGCAAAATATAATACTAATACAATTTTTGTGTAACATTTTATACCTGTGCTTACTGGCCACAGTCTTTGTGGGGGAACAAAACACATAGTAGTTGCGTCATTGGCTTTTAATCAGTAATGACATAGAGTAGCCTTTTAGAAATGCTAATTCTGAGACAGAAGTGTTTACATAGAATTTCCTGTCAAGTGACATCATCTTTCTCTTCATTTTAGTACCAATAGTAACATTTCATGCCATAATTCTTACCTTTAAAGTAGAAACACCTGAAAAAGATCACTTCAAGTAAAATAGAATTCATCAAAAGTTTTAATGGATGTAAACAGCTGTGTATGATTACATATATCTTTTTAATATGCCATTACAAAGTTGGTTCATTTATGTGGTAGATTTATGGTTTTAGTGTGGAATCCATCACCCTTAGTCTCCACTTCCATTGAAAGTAGTATATATGGTATTGTAGAACTACTGACATGAAGTTGTATGCTTACCAGAACTGTATACAGAGAAGACACCACCAGTTGTATGAACTAGTTGCTTTTCAAAACTTATTTTAATAACTTTTTCAGTGCTGGCCCTAAAAATAAGAGTGCAGACGAATTACCTTCACTCTGCTTGAATGTCCCTTGCTTGTTCTGCCCCCTCTGCTAGTTGATAAGTGCAGGGCCACATTTTATATTGCCTTCATTCCTAGTGGGCAGAATCTGAAGTCTGTATTTTATGGATGAATGCTATGAAATTCAGAAGAATTTAGGAGATATTTAAAATGCATTTTGTGTATCTTATGCTGTGACTTTTCTAGGTAAATTTCCATTTTAAAGCAATGCACACCTTTTGTAGCACAGATAGTAAACTACAGATGAAAAATCTAGCAGTCTTTTGAGGACTTACTTTCACTTTGAGAGTCTTCATATTCTAAAATAAGGGTGTATAATCAGCTGGGTACTCCCTGTAGTGCCATCCTCACCAGAAAAGGGAATGGTTTTGCAGTATAGGAGTAATTGCAGTAGATGTATGCCATCCATGAGGTCCCTGGGGAAAAGGGGATTCTAAAGGATATGGATTCACTGACTCATTCACTATTTTACTCCACAGGAGCAGCACAAAGCAGCTTTATTGTTTTGCAGGAGGGAAACCGTGATTCATATGTGTGTCTGTATTTTGCTTGGGGTAATCCATTTAATCTCAATGATAAAATACACATAGGGATTCTAGGTGAGAAAGTAGCTGTGTGGCTTGCTTTATCAATAGATGTGAAAAATAGAGTAAAGTATCCAGCTTTTTACTTTCTTTTTTTTTAATAGCCTCATAGTACAACATAAGGTGAATGATTCTGCTATATTGCCCTTGTAACTAGGAGCAAGAATGTTTCACTGACCAAGGCTTAGAGAGAAGAGAGCAAAGGGAATGAGTCCATTCTTTGTGATGGTAACAATGGGCATTTTTATTTTCAGAGGATCTGTGTCTTTGTTGCATTCTCTAGCGGTAACCCTGAGACCTGGTAATTTATTAGCAAAGAGTCCTTTTATACCATAGTCCTGTCTTTGTGAGGCCATGACACTCAGCGGGTTGATCCATTTCTCATGGTTTCCTCAGCTGTAGGTTAATTTATGTGACATATTTAAACCCCAAGTCAGTCTGAGAGAAGCTTGATTAATTTTTTTTTAAGTCTAGTTTATTTGTAATATATTTTTTGTCTTGCATTGCTAACTTGTTTTATGTTCAGTTTTGAAGAAAAAGCCCCAAAGACAGAGACACCTAGAAGCTCACTGGCTATTCTAAAAGATATTTGTCATGATTTGCAGCAAAGTATTGGGCCAAATTTAGCCCTGTTGTGGTAAAGAATACATCTCTGGGACAAATCTAGCAGCAAGGTTTATACAGGCACATAAGGTACAAACTTGAGTTCTGTGTCAGAAATAGAGAAGTCAAGCCCTGGATCAATATTTGGAAGATAAAAAATAGAAGCAACTTTCCTCTCTACTTCCTACCACAGTTACAATGAGAGTTATGTTTCTATGACATCATAAATATTTCTTAAATATATGTCTCAACATTTTTAAAGCTTTTGAAAATAACAATATACTTTTGAACTCTTTGGTAGATGCCGAAATAACTGCAAACCATGCTTCATGTAATGAGAAATATGTCAACTTGTTCTTGCTTTTTGTGTTTAACTCCTTCAGTTATGAACAAACTTAGCAGCTGGATGAGTAAGTTACTGCAGCTAGCTGGCTGCCTCAGGGGGATACTGCAACTGTATGTGAGAAAGGGTGTTTCCATACTCACCGTGCAGACTGAAAAATAAGAAACCCAAATGGTAGGTGGTATTCAGACCATGATGCATTAGAAGAGTCCTTCATAGTGGTAAGTAAAATAGAAGAGTTACCTTACATAGTCTGATGATTTGAACTATTTTGGGCACAATAATTGTTGGGGAAAAAAACCTACATGTGTAGTCTTCTCAGTGCACTGGCAGTGAAAAACGTACTTTAAATTGGCAGATGTCTTTTCAGTTTCTGTGTATGTGAAAGGAGGCAAAAGTCTGTGCATATGTAATTTCTCCCATATGTACTCTTCACTTGGATTGTGAACACAGCAAGGCTCTCCCTTGCCATAAGGCTGGGCGTTCAGCTGTGATTTTCAAAGCAATCCTCTCCATAAGTACTGAAGTTCCTAATGCCTCTTGGTCTAGTACAGCTGTTAAGGAAGGGTGCTTCTGAGACTGAAAAATTCCTAATAAGGAAAACTGAGGAGATATTTCTTAGATGTTACAACTTCTGGTAGTTTTCTGTTGAAATTAGTGTCTAGTACCTGAAATACAGCGTCGCATTATGACGAGTGATGCTGTGATGCTATCTGCGTTTCAAATCCCCTTCCCCAGAGGGGGAGGGACAGGGAGGGAGAAGGAAATTCCTCTTAATGCAAAGCTTGGATAGCAGCCTTATATGCAGTTATACAGGTCACTGCCTTCTGCATTTTTATGGTTGCAAATCCTTATAAACCATGCTGTACTTGCTCTGCTGCTCAGAAATATACCATAAATCCCCCAGAGACTATACTGAATTTCTAGGACAGGTATGCCTATTGCAAAATGTGATTGTATTTTGAGTATTCTCAAATCTTCTAATGTACTTTGATTAACACTGAGCCGTCTTGGACTTGTCTGTATGTTCTAGACGTTAAATGAGGCATTGTATTTGCATGTACTTGTCCATGCGTTTCCCCGACTTACCTCGGCTGGAATCCTCATTATTCGGGTAATGTAGCTTCCTGTCATCTTTGGGAGAGATTCCTGTCATGCAGAATTAATTCAGACACTCTGCTCATATTGAGTCTTTGAGCAAAAGGTAGGCCTTTTTTACATAAGTATGATCTATTTTCTTTTTTTTTTTCTTTTTTTTTTTTTTTAAACATAATTTTTTCAGTGGAAATGAATGCAGTGGTAAGAGGGGCTGGGATTTTCACTGAGTACCTGAAAAGAAGCAGCGAGTGGGACAGAAATGAGCTGTCAGGCCTGAGACTACTTTTTGAGTCTAAGTGACTGGCTTCTGTTGCGTACTCATTTTGTATGAAGGTGTGATGTGTGGTGTACATCACCCCTTGCTCTCTTGTTCCCCCATCTCCATGGAAGAGAAAAAGGTAGATATCAAAGCTAGGAATAAGTGTCAGCATCTGCCTGTTCAAAAAAAGTGGAAAACCAGTGCTTTGGAGGATGAAGAGCCCATCAGATAACTCTGGAAGCAGCCTGTCACATTGATCTGTCTTGCTGCCAATAGTTTTAGCAAAAGTAAAATCCTCAGTGTCTTTTTCCTTCCCAGGAGGACTGAAGTAAATAATGAAAGTAACTTTTTTCATTATGGTATTTTATGAAAGTCTTATTGCTTCCTGAAAAGAGATCAGCATGATAGTTGGACTTGGAAGGTGGGAACTGAAATTTAACCAAGAGCAGAAGAGGAAAAGAACAGACTAAATTTTGCTTGATGTAATCCCCCCCAACTGGCACATTGTAAGTTCACAATTTAAAAGCACTTCTGAGCAATATTTAAAAAAAAGAAAAAAAGAAAAAGAGGAGTATATGACTTAGATGCTTATATAAAAATACATATATTCTATATGTATTCTTGAAACAGTTGACACTTTTTCAGATGAAACACACTCTGTAAAAGTTGCTCTTTTTCAAAAACATTGTCTTTTTCAAGGGATAGGGCTCACTTATGAGACATCCACACACACAAAGAATGATACAAAAGGCTTACAATTATCATGTGAATAAGAAATATCTTATAAATTTAGATAGATAGATAGATACCTTGAAAACACAAAATATCATTTTACCAGGTAGAAATGTATTAGAAGAATTTTTTGTGATTAAAAAACTCAAACATGATATCTGTCATGTGGCATGAGCTTAATTCAGTTAGCAGATGTTCTTTCTCAGGCATTAGTCTGTGAAAAGGTAGCTTTCGAAATTCTGTTGTGTGGCAAGATGAAGATGTCAACTTTTGAACGCTGTGGAGAACAGGGGCTGGAGCAGTACCTCTGTGAGGGCTTGTCACAGTCTTTTTCTAGGTTGATTTGTTTTTATTTTAATGCTATTGTTCAGATAGGATTCTAAAAAAAATGGTCTTTGAAGCTTAAGAAAGTAATCTTGGTTTTCTCCAAAGTCGACAGTGAGAAGTCATTAGGAGAGGTTGGCCCACTGAAGAAGGTTCTGGGCCCCTTGATGGGTATGCAACAGGGAACATGCCCAAATCTGCCTAGATAGGCATTAAAATTTTGCCTGTGCTCTAAAGAAACCTCTACTAATATAGCACCAATACTTCTTTGACACCATCTCCTTTCCCAGGTAATGTTATTACTGGCCCAACCAGGTAAAAGAAGCTGATGACTGTTCGCCACTGCAGTTGGTTCACACAAATTGGGTCTCTGCTGCTAAATAGGATGGTCAGAGAAAGGTCAGTGATCTCAAAGTCTATAGACCTGCGGATGTGTAGCTGGACTGATCTAGGACAGGTCCAGGGAGAAAGCTAAAAATGATATAGATGATAGGGAAATCAGTGCTTGAAACACCTCCTTGGACTTCTCCTTGGAGTGTGGACATATCTATAAGGGCTACCCAATACTCAAACTGCACCACAACTTAAAGTTATCTTTGCACACTGTTTCTGGAAGCTGGATATATTAATGAAGTTTAAAGCTGTAATTATATTTATATGTTAAGAGAAGTATGCAAGCATTGAAGAAAAAGTTCAATAGTTCATAATTTCGCTATGATGTTTATAGTGTTTAGTCACACACCGTCCTTCTGTGGTGACAAAAAATTTAAAATTATAAGCTTATTTTCTTTGTGCTGTTTGATTCCCCATTTTTAAATTTACAACAAATTGAAAATGTCTGTTTTTCAAACAATGGACTTATATATATTTTTACCGTACATCTATGCTATCATCCTTTTTTTGGTTGATGTGTGTTTAAATAAATTTTGTTCTGATTTCAGAAGTAAGTCTAAATGGAAAGACAATCTAATAATATTTTTTTTTTTTGTTTCAATTTTGGTTCCAGTAGAAGACCTGCAGTATTTTCTTCTTACAGTAGATGGCAGATGTACACTACATATTTCTTTGCAATTTAATTTTGTCAATATCTAAACAGGAGGGTTATTCTATTTTCTAAAAATCTGTATTAGTGTTTAGGAGCATCTGCATGTTAAAAATCTTATTTCTTCCTAAACAATTCTGTTTTCAGTAACACTAAACTGTTACAATGCCGAAAAATAATAATAATAAATAATCACAGGTTAGAAAGAAAATGGATTGAAATTAAATAATGTCTGCTCTGTTAACCTTGAAGTCGAACTTGTTTGTTCCTTAGGTTTTTCTGGAGTTAAGTAGGAGCAAAAATGTTTCTGTAAAAGAACAGTTGTTTTCACATACAACAAAGGAGTATGCTAGATATAGCATGCAATATGTTGTCTGAACCTGGTTTGATTTTTTCTGGTAGTGTTATGCAACAATACAGAACATCTATTGATTAGAATAGAGTTGCAGTTGCAGAATTCTAAAGGATAGATTAAAATATTACACATTTATTTTCAGTGGCAGCTAACAGAGACATGGCAGACATTGTACATGTCTTGTTGAGCCATAGATGACCTCATATAGGCACATAATTCTTATGTACTCTGGAAGACCAAGAAAAAGTGAATCAGTCTGAGAAACAATAAAGGTTAGTGCTAATATGAATGACAGGAAAGAAACATGGACATTAGGTTTCTGAAATCTGTTAAAGAACATTTTTCTAGTACAGATATTAATGTTTGCTTGCTGCTGCAGCTTTTAATTTATTCCAGTTTTGTCAGACTCTTACAGTGTGGGCTGATCTATTATTTTTTATATGTGCTCTTGCACTGTGCTTATCATCATAATACCTGAGTGCCTTACGGTAGTGCATTGAATAATTAACATCCACTGCATATTTGTACTGTCAGCTTCTCCCAAGGAGACAAGTGTGTGAGAGAGAGTTTCTTTTGGCAACTGAAGCAATACACAGATGCACATTGATATGTGCAAGAGAGAGGAACACTCCAAGAAATATGCCTTGTAATTAGAGCAATCTGATGATTCTTTAATTCCTGTGGTAGGATCTAGCTTTTTGTTAGCTGTATTTTCTGTACATTTGTGTCTTTTGCAAAAGGGTGAAGCACTATTGTCTCATGACAGCATATTTACAGAAATCTTAACTCGTGTGTGAATACAGAAATGGTGGATGCTTATTTAATAAGCTTGCAATGGAATCAGTAGAATTACAAAGGGAATTGGAAGGAACTTCTATACTGTCCTCTGTGTAATTTATATTTCCTTAACAGTTGCAGTCTTGCTGTGCCAGTATTCTTTAAAACATTATTTAAAATTTTACTGCAGGAAGCGCGTATACTATCTTGAAAATGCATCCTGTTTTATTTTTCTTTCTTGCATCATTCCTTCTGTCCTTGTTCATCAGATGGTTGTGTTGTCACATTAGCCAAGGGTAATACACATTTGTATGATTGCTATTGCTGGGAATCAAGGATATATACTGGAATATGTATGCATGACAAATTAATCTTGTTTAGGTAACAGCCTGATCACTTCATATAACAATTGCCACTGTGAATGGAAAGGATGAAAATTCTTCTCTTGCAACTAAGAACTAAATCTGTTATAGTAGTAGTGCTGGATCCTATCCAAACCTGTTTTGTATTTTATTCTAATTACACCAAAAAAAAACCCCAACTCACATTATCCCTCCCTTTAGATTTCAGTCGTAACCATACCTTCTTCCTATCCAAATTACAGATTATTCCATTTCCTCTGATTCTTGACAATAGTTACAATTAGTTGAATGTATTAGTCCATCAATTACCGATGTTTTGCAATGCCAAATAGAGAGGAATAGAAAATTCTGTGACCATTTGTATGCCTTGCTCCCATTAGAGGGCCATTCAAAGTCTGGAATATCAATTTAATTATGTTCCTTCAGCTAATGAAGAAGGAAGCAAATCTTTTGTGCATTGCTCATAAGAAAAAAGGAAGAAATTAATCAGATTTTTGTTTTCGGTTTTTCTTACAGCTAATTATTTGTATTATCATGGAATCTAAGAATCGCAGTCCCAGTATTCCCATTATGCACAGTACTGTAAAAGCAAAACAGAAATTATTCTCAGAGACTATAATCAGGATATAAAATAAGGAACAAGAAGTGAATTTTTACAAAGAAAATTAAGGGTTACATTTTGAATGTCAAATTGTCTTTATGCCCTGTAAAGGCTGAATTAGGGATTTACAGCTTCTAAAGCACATTTTAAATTTAATTTCAAGAAGGCACTGCAATCCTGGCTTCTCATTCATGCACAGAATGGAAAAAACCCCACCAAAATCAAAGCCACTTAGGCTGAGAGGTTGCCTCTCATCTCTGTTTCTTGGCATCTCTGCTGACTATTTACTGGGGTCTTGCGGTCTTCACAGGACAAATATTTCCTGCATCCTTTCTTGTAAATCATAAAATGGCCTTGAGAGGAAAATAAAATGATAATTGTAAGCTACATTTCCATCGCAGCATCTTTTATGAGACTTGTAAGAAGCTGGCCTTAGATTTGTCTTAAGAAATGGTAGAAGTAACAAACACTTTGTTTCTTTGTGAAATATGAATTCTAGGTTTCATTAAAACTCAAACATAATCCAGTCTCTTACTAAGCTAACAGAATGTAGTCTTCATCCATTAGCAGCAATTTTCAGTAATGACAAATGGGCCAAAAAAGTTAATGACGTAAAAAATATCTGCTGATTTTAATTGCCTCCCAGACAGGGAAAATTTCTGATGATCAAACAAATCAAAAGCAAGTGCACTAATGCTTGCCTCCAAAGACAAAGGATTTGATCTAGTTCTTGAACTGCATTTTTTCTTATTTAAATACATATTAATATTGTGGTACATTATTTAAATCTGCATTCAGCTTCTTTTGATTTGGATTACTGTGCACTGGTTTATAATTTTTTATTTGCCTGACTCCATTTAAGCTCTGTGTTTAACTGTCTCCATTTGTATTCTTATATTAATGCCAACATTAATTTGAGATTGTGAAAATAAATTGGAATTATGCAATTTATTTCAAATTAAACACTGAGATTCCTGTAGATCTAGCCCATCTGCTTTGACTCTGCACAGTCATGCCAATTTAATTCTGCTCACTGTATT
This sequence comes from Pterocles gutturalis, assembly GCF_000699245.1. Taxonomy (NCBI): domain Eukaryota; kingdom Metazoa; phylum Chordata; class Aves; order Pterocliformes; family Pteroclidae; genus Pterocles; species Pterocles gutturalis. Next base: position 23,082 of record NW_010118834.1, read on the forward strand.
TAAATTCCTGAATGTATTTTGTTCATGGTCATCCTTGAAACAAAAAGATAATTATCTGGTGAACCTGAAAACATCTTGAGCTATTATTCTGAATTAGGTCTTGGAAAGTGCTTCAAAGGTTTACATAATTTTAATTTGTTCTGTTTTTGTTTTACATTGTTTTGTTTTGTTTTGTTTAAGACATACTATGCATTGCTGTCCTGCTGGGCAGGACAGTTACACTGAGTGGATGTGTACTTAGTACAGTGAATTAAGCAGACTGTGTGCATGTGTCTACATTGCAGATAGAAATAGTCTTTGACTTACATTTAAGGGCAGGGTGAGCCCAAATTACTCAACTCCTTGCTTCCTCTGCACTTCACAGTGGACTGTGGATTTGCTCTTGCATGTTGCAGTGTGAAATGAATTCAATAGTAGACATGACCTGAAAGTCACATATAACCCAGTTCCCATGACCTCACCATGAGCCTGAATAGTATTTGTTGCTTGTGTATTTTCAGAAAGACATATTATTATGTTAAATCACAAAGAAAACCAAAATATGCTCATCTAAAAGTTGTTTGAAACAACAACAGACGGTTGTACTAACAAGAAGGAAAAATGAAGATTGACTTTGGAGATAATTCTTTGTAATGCTGTGTGAACAATAAAACCGTTTCACCCAGCATGTTTGTGTGTAGGAGGAGGTGGGGATAGGACAAGGAAGACTTTCAGAATCACCAAGAGAAAAATACTCTTCTAAAAATTGAGTAGCCAGTGCAGAGATTGGTAAGCTTCTTACCTTTTTCAGACTGTCATAGAATATATAACTTACTGAAAGGATGAGATAGGGATACTTTTTTCCCTGTCCCGATAGAAGACATTCCAGTGACAGGAAAAAAATGTGGGCCATGGACCATTGGGAGAGAATGCAAGAAGGCCTGCGGACTTGTAGTCAGATCATGTAGATCGCATTTTTTCAGCTGGGTGAGACAAGGCTCCAGCCCTGGTATTGCTCTGGGAACATTCTGCATTTTTTGAATTAAAGAGTATTATGGTTTTGACCCTGTCTAACACCCCAGCAACTGCTTGCTCACCCTCTCTGCCCCTGGGAATGAGGGAGAGAATTAAAGGGAAAAGAGACTCCTGGGTTGAGATAAGAAAAATTTAGTGACAAAACTACAACAAAATTGAAAATAATAATGATACTAATAATTATGATAATAGTAATGTATACAAATATACAAATGAGCGATACACAGTGAAACTGCTCACCACTCAAAGATCAAGGCTCAGCCCATTCCTGGCTAAAACAATCCCAGAGCAGGGAGAGTCCTGAAACCACAACCCCAAAAAAACCATGAGAACGCGAGAGTCTGAGAGACTGAAAGCCAACCGAGCGTGCGAGATGACCCTGAGAGAGGGACAACCGAGAGAGAGAGAGAGAGAGCACTTCCAGACAGAGCCTCATCTATATTACTGGGCATGTCATGCATGGTATGGAATAGACTATTGGACAATTTGTGTCTCGGTCCTAAACCAAAAGTTGAATCCTAGGTTAGTAACTGGGGCTCTGCTCCCTCCCAGCTTCTACTGCACCTGCAGACACTGGCACAGCAGAGAAGCTGAAAAGTCCTTGACTGTCCTGGCAGCAACTACAAACATCAGTATGTTATCAGCCTTCTTCTCAGCACAAATCCAAAACACAGCCTGCTACTAGCTACTATGAGGAAAGCTATCTCCATCCTAGGTGAAACCAGGAAAAAGAGTTAGCGGTTACAGTGCGGGAACAGAAACAGGAGCGCAGGCTCTGGGCTAGAAAGATGTCCTTTTTGACATCAGCTGCTGTCAACGGGCCTGTGGCTTTGATTGTTTTCACTCCCTTCAGAAATCAGGCCTTAATTATCTAACGTCACTTAAGATTCACAAAGGATTTAGGGGAATATTTTTAAAAATATTTTTGGCTTTACTTCTATGTAAATTTTGTATTCTAAATACCTATTTGTTTAAAAGAAGGCATATAAAAGCTTTAATTCAATGAAATATGTTCACTAAGACACAGATTTGGCCTACCTGAATTTAGACAACTAATTTAGTCCACTTTCTTAGGCCACTAAGAAATAGATAAGTCTGAGAAGGGAAAGAAGGGAAGCCAATTTTTTTACATAGTGCTCTTAGTTGATGCATTCATGCCAACTTCATCATTACTGTGACAAGCCACAGTCTCTCTTAGGAATTTAAAGTCTTTCTGGGCTTTTGTCAGGTATATAAAGCTAGAATTTCAATGTAGTTACTCTAAATTATGGACTTTATTCAAGAAGGGCTAAACATACTTAGGTGAAATCACAATATTGGAGAGAAGCTGCTTTCACTTTCTTCTGGCACAAAATGTAATTGCTTGAAAAATACAAGTCAGAAGAGTTACCTATACATGCCTGCAGAGTATTCTTCAGTTTGGAAGCTGTAATGGTGCTCTATAAGGGTTTTTCTGGTGACAGCTTATTTCCCTCAATTGCCATGTAAATTACGATAACAGTGGTAAGGGGACCCTTAAATTCTTGATATTTACATCCATTAAATTCTAAGAAGCTGCTGTAGACTTTAGGGCACATGAGTCTTCATGGGTATCAAGTCCAAGTATCTGGAGTTTAAAAGGAGTTTTATTTTAAGTCTCAGAAAACATATTTATAGAATTTCTTTAAGTGTTGCATCTAGAGATACCATTTTGGTTACTTTTACTGTTAGTTGTTGTTAATATCACTATTAACTATCATTATCATTGTTATATTTACAAGAATGGATTGTAATGCTTTGATGAGTTCTTATATGTTTATAGATCCCACTGACATAAATTATTGTCTGTTATTGTTGTCATCAATGATTATGATCAATGATATGTTGAAAAACACTTCAAGAACATTTGGAGTCTGCAACTGAGCTCACAGTTTCATTTTGCCAGGCTCTACAAAAACACACAGCAACAGATTATGCTTTTCTTTCAGCATAAAAAGATGTGAAACATATAAAGCTGCAGGCCTCATCTGATTAAGAGAGGGAGACTTTTAGGTAGTACAAAATTAATTCTTTATTTTAATTGACTAAGGCTGTGATTTAAAAAATGCAAGTCACTCCGGCTTTAGTAAAGTTTTAGTTCTGTCTTTCTGCATTGTTCCACAATATAGGGGATAATTATTAACTTGTTTTCTATTTTACTCACTTTAAAATACATTAATTCCATAATATGACTTTAATTTGACTACCTATAAAGGCCCACTGGTACAAGATATACCAGTTTTCAGTAGTTAAACTATCAATCAGATGATAGAGATAAATAAGAAATACTGGAAAAGAAAAACAACCCTCCTTGAAATGTTCTAATCATATCCTCAAGTGATACGGTACAAATTAATTGGAACTGAATGAGACTGTGGAGGGTCTGGCTCAGTATAACTATTTGGCATGTTGCTGAGTTTTGTTGGATCTTTTGTGTTTGCAAAGAACATGGAAAAAATGTTTAACCTGTAATATTAATATGTATAAGGTAACATATTCAGAAGCACAGTACGAGACAGTACTAACTTATGATTTTAGATATAAACCATGCCTAATGATAGCAAGATTCCTCATCACAGACCGATCATAAAAGATATGAATCAGTTGTTTTTCTGACTCCTCATAATATAAGAGAGGAAATGGAGCCACATCCTATTAAACATAAACCAATAAATGTTTCCTTTCTCTGTGTGTCAGAAAGTCCTCTCTGAAGATTTAAAGAAACCTCAAGTTTGATCTTCTGTTTGTTTTCTTCCTTTTCAGTGCCTATCTCCCTTTGTTTCTCTTTTAATTTCCACTAACCCCTTGAAAATGAGCAATTGCTGTTTTTAGTGATTATTTTTACACCAGGTTAGAAGTAATCCATTATTCCCAAGATTAAATTAAAATTATTTTCTGGACTATGGCAAAGTATGGGTTATTTTAATTTTACTTCTTTAATCAACAGTGTGGTCTGGGAAAGTAAGAGTTTGAGAGACAACTTACATTTCAACAGCAAAATGCTGCAGTCTGTATCAGATGAGAAAACCTTGTACAGTGACCTCCTGCAAGACATAGCTCAGCTCAGCACTGAAAATATTTTATTTCCGTAGACATTCAGCCTATTGATTGCAACAGAAAAGACAACAGGTAATAAATGTGATAAGTCAGTGCTGCTCAAATGAATACTTTTTTTTACCCTGCCTGAAAGCTCTGCTGAGGCTTCTGTGATAGGGCTAGTCTCAGAAAACATTTATGTCTCACAAACATTTTGTAGAAAATCTGCATGAAGTGATATAGAAAACCAAAGGAAGTCACAGCTTTTATATTCATGACAGTGAGGCATCACTGTAATTTGAAAATGCTTCCAATAAAATGGGAGTACTTTCCTTGAACTGATATCTTCAAAACAGTTTTGGCTACCATACTTTGCAGATATCCTGTGGCATGCCACATGCAATTTTAGCGTGTATCACAGTCACAACAACTTTACATTTCCTGCAGGTTTTCCAGCATTTGGGCAGATATTATGTCTTACTCTATGCCTTGCTGTCTTTTATTACCTTATCTGGCAGTTGAAAAGGATATCCTGTGTCTGCATATATAACAGGCTTTGAATCTCAGATTCGTGTAAGAAATCTTGGAGAATATGAGACAAAATGTTTTTCTTTAGTGGAAGTTACCACCCTTGTCTTTAAGATTCTTAATGGCAGGAAAGTGACGTTTCTTAGAAATATGCTTCTTAGGTGTTTCTATTGTAGCAATTCATAGTGCCAATTAAAGCCATAGAGGAACGAGACTGGCTTTGTCTGTCCTCATTTAAGCATCTGGAAGTCAGATGCTTAAATACAAGCTAGCCTAGACTTCCCTGTCAGCCAAGTAAGAAATATATGTACCTACTAAGGGTGATTCATTCCTAAGGAGTGTTTAAGGTAGGTCCTTTGAATTGCCTAAAGGGAATTGCCTTGAATTGCCTAGAAGGACAGCAAGGGACCCTCTGGCATCAGATGTGAATGCAGCTTTTTCAAGTCTGAAATTAGTTTTGCTGAACCTGTCCTTGAGTACTTCTAGACTTGGATATCTAAAGACACCAGAAACTTAAGGTGGTAAAAGGGATCATGTGAACTCTCTTTGCCTTCTTCATGTCAAATACAGTGGATTTTAAACAGCTGATAAAGATGATTTTATGCTTTGGTTATTTTTTTTTTTTTTCTGAGTGGGATAAAGAGCTGTCACAGAGGGCTCTCACCACTGCTCTTGTAGGGCTGGTGACTGCAAATAGGTGTCTGAAAATGGCAGTGTCTCAAGTGCTTGTTATGCAGTGGGGATCTCAAAAGAATATCCTGTGGTAGGTGTGCGTGTGTGTGTGTTTGCACACGTGCTTACCTATAAGACACTGGAAGTTGAAGAGAACAGTTTCATACAAAAAAGGAACAGAATAAATTACAGAAGATATCAAGACAATACTAAATCAAGGATATTTAATGGTTATGTGTGGGAACCCCCCAAAATGACCATGATCAAGGTTAAAGAAAATTGTTACTTTCTCCAGTTTGCCTCTTTTCGTACTCAGCCGTGCTGCCACATGCCCATTTCTATGAACTCGGACAGCCAGCACTCAGCAGCACTGAGGTCTACAGCACAGGTGCACAAAAGCATGGGAACTCCACAGTGCTGTGACTGAACTTGACTTTTCAGCACCAAGAATCTGTCATTCAATTTCATCACAAAAAGGAGAGTCAAAGCATACAGTTACAGAGTAAAGTCTTACAAATCACCTCATGCATGAAATCACAAGATAAATGGCATAGCAGGACGAACTAACTCACTGTTTTTCATGCTCAGCCCATCTCGTTGCATATCCATCTCTGGGACTTTGGGGGTAGCCAGGGGAATCCCAGCTGAGGTCTAGGCTCCCTGTGCTGCTGTGCACTTCCTCTCATGATATTTCATGGTGCTGGCACTAGTGCTAGCATATGCCGTCTGCCCTTAGCTAGAGAGGGAAATGAAACTTAGCAAGATTATACTGAGGGCTACCAACTTCTGGTGGTGATGGATCCCACTGCACCTGAGGTAAGAGATACACCTGAGATACAAACCGTTTGGTGGTAGAAGCTTTTCTGAGTGCTGCACCTGTTTCCAACAGATTGATCTGAGTGCAGCTTTATCCTGGATGAAACTGTGGAAGATGTGCTACTTGTGAAAAAAATGGTGAACAGGAGATTTGCAACTCTAAAAGGCAGCTCTTTTGGGCTGATTCTTGGGACAGATTCTGGTAGAATTTACTGGAAACTAGATCGTGATCAATTAACAAGTATATGAGTAGAGAGAGAGGAGTGTTGAATTCAGAAATTAAATACAGGTTTTCTAAATTTCAGCCTACTGTCTAAACCATCAAACTTCTTATTCTTCCTTTCCAATTAAGCATCTAGTTGCCGCAACTGGAAGTACCTTTTATTAATAACTATGAGAAAAGCTGGTAACTTTCCAATACTTGTCCACTAAAAAAAAAAAAAATCTGTGAACACAATTGATATTTCATGCTTATTTTCTCAAGTTGTCTTATCCTTGAATATATCTTATTCTTGAATATATGGCTACTTTATGGTAAAGTAAGATATTAAACAACATGGGATCAAAGTCTTCACTATTTGTTCTGCATCAAGGCAGAATGCTATGCTGACATAAAAAACAATCTTTATTATTATACATCTGTCTAACTTACTGTTCTGCTGATACAACAGACTGTTGAAATGGAAATAACATCAAGCCTAATGTTCAAAAGCAAAAATATTTTTTTTTCTTATCAAAACCTGATAGCCTCCAAAGAGATATTGCTTTTTTTGTAAGTGTTTTATGGATTTCTGACTATTTTTTTCTGAGTCTGGGTTTTAGAAACTCAAGAGTTGGAAGCCTGTGAAAATCTTCAGCTCTGTTTATATGCTTCTTTTTAAATCACTGTAAAAAAAAAGCCTGGTTTTGGTTGTCACAATAATGAATAAATACATTATTGATTGCTAGACAAATATGAGAGCTATTACAACTATTTAGAACGTGATAAAAATCTTTGTTTTTCTTTTCTTTGCAAACAGAAAATGCAAATTCTTTGCAAACAGAAAATGCAAAATATATTATAGATTTCATAGTGAGTGAATATATTTAATTTTGAGCTTCCTTGAGATTATTGCAAATTGTTATCTTTTTTGACATTAAGCACCATGATTTGTCCAAAAATAGTTTTCTTCAGAAGTAATATGTTAGTATTTGTGTTAATGCTAACATGTTAAAATGAAGGCCATTTAAATGTATTATTAGTAAATGAAAATACTGCTAAATGCACATTAATATTTTACTTGGAACCTTATCTGTTTTAAATATTCTGTAACACAAGTATATAAAAGCAAATTCAGGTTTAATATGTCAGAGAGTGTTATCATCTTGCAGGCAGCCCTCCAAGGTTAATAATGTCATGAAATATAAAGTGTTTTTGACTATAAGACTAAACTTCTTATTTGGAAAAGGGCTTTAAATTTCATTTCAAAAGTAGATTTCATGCCCCATGAAATTTAAATTGTGACTTTTAGAAAACATTCACCTTATTATAATGTAGTGAAAATTGTAATGTACATGCTTCTTGCTCGATCCATCAAAACTCTTTCTGGAACGACTTGGAATCTTTTTGCAGGTAAAAAAATGTGAAATCCACTGATTAATTGATACCACCAACTGTTCATCCTCAGGAGATGGATAGTTAGGCAGAAATAATTATGCCCTTAACTGTGTTCACTGGATTTTGAAAACAAAACCTTAAAATGTGTTTGAAATTTGTTTATATTTAGTTGACATCTTTTCCTTAAAAGGTTTAAATTCCACATAGAAATTCCAGAAATATTTAATAGAAATTAAACAGATAATGCTGGTAATGTAACTCTTCCTCTATTAGTTGTTGAGATTGACTGAACTTGAATAGATAATGCTGTGATTCCACACAATCTTTTCAGGAAGTGAGGGTTGTCTCATACAAGAAAGATGTGTACTTGCACTTTTGCTTCAGGTTTATCTTTTGATCACACCTTTCAACAGAAAAAAAAAATAGGTTTACCATTTGATATTTGTTATAGTTCCCAAGATTATTTACCATAACCTTCAAATAGGTATGTGCTGAAATGTATTCTTGATTATTATCAGACTGACTCCACAGCCATCAGCTGGTTTACTTGCAAAGTTCTGATTAGGGACATAGATTTTTCCAAATTATTCTTCTATCCCTGTAGCTGGGAACCCAACACTGCAGGGCATGCAGAGCTCACCTCTACTAAGATCTAGAAGCAGTCAGACCAAATGTGCACAAGATAACATTTGCAGGAGAGACAGATGTCATCAGGCAAAATGTTACCAATGGAACTGATGTATTACTGATATTTCTGAGGAAGAGTAGACCACAGGATACAACTGTATCTGTACAGGGCTGGTCACAAGTCCTTAGGAAAGAAGAATTACTGGAAAATATGTAGGGAAGGATTGCTAGAATGGTAGAGGAGAATGGAGAGTCCATCTAAGAATCAGTCATTCAAATAATATATCTTGTTTAGTGGAGACTGAAAAGAGGTCTGACTGCTATTTATATATATCTGAGGCATACTGGGGAGTGAGAAAACCTACTTAAACGATGGCTCAGAAACAGGATTGAAAATTACCATTTAATGTAGAATCATAGACTCATAGAATCATTAAG
>NW_010118835.1:0-236 GCF_000699245.1 Pterocles gutturalis
TCTGCGGGTGGCCCGGTGCTGGGCAGGGGGTGACATGGGAGGCGGTGGAATATGAGGTCGGTGAATATGTCCTGGCGTGCGGGAGGGATTTTCGAGCAAATGCTAAGGAGGGATTCTCCATCCCAATCTCACCCCTCCCGGGTGGGGGTTTGGGACACCCCTCGGGGACAGGAGAGGTGACAGCTCCGACAGCGGCTGGGAAACACCCCGGCTGCCCCCGGCGCTGGGTTCCCCGC
>NW_010118835.1:338-1359 GCF_000699245.1 Pterocles gutturalis
TCACTTCTTTTTTTCTTTTTTCCCCTTTTTTTCTGGCTGTGCCCCCGCAGACTTGACCGTGGACTCTCTGACCCAACCCCTGACGTCGATCCTCTCCCCACTTCCCATTTCCAGGAACCCACTTTGCCGAAGTCTCTTCCGACGCCGCGCAGCCGGAGCTCCCCCGGAGCCGAATTTCCAGCAGCCAGAAACCTGCCTCCCCCCATCCCGGGGTGCAGGGACCAGACCCCCACCCCACGAAAAAAATCACAGAGATCATTACAGAGCGACTTTCCTACAGGAAAACGAACATCCCGTTTATTTTCTGGCTGGTTTTGCCCCATGTCACTGGGGATGTCGGCACCAACCGGGCTGGGGGGGGGGGGGGGGTTTATCTCGGGATCTGGCGTCACTTTGCCTTTTCCGTCCCTCGCTCTTGCATCAGCGGGTGCTGGAGCTCGCCGCGGGTTGCACAATGAGGCCGCTCCTTCCTCTGCCATTTCGGGTGCTGGTTTAAAAATCATCCGGGTTTGAGAGGCTTTGGTGTATTCCAGGGGGATTTTAGGAATTAAAAAAAAAAAAAAAGCTGGTGTAAGCAGTGAGCATCCTCTCGGTAAATGCTGCTGCATCCGAGAGACCTGGCCCAGGGAGGATGCCCAGGGCTGGGATGGCATCGGGCATCCCTCCGGTGCCGATCGCATCTTCCCCGCATCCGGAGGGAACGAAGCGACAACCTGCAGCGGGATCGGAGCCGGCTGGAAACGATGCTCTGCCGCAGAGCGACGCATCCAGCCCTCCGCAGTGCGGCTCTTTGCAACCAGGAGCAAAAATCATCCCCACGTGGAAACATCGGCCACAGCTTCCCCGGAGGAAGGGATGCTCCAGCTGCCCCCTCCCTGAATATTCCCAATGGAAAGAGGATGAATTCCGGAGCATCCCGGCTGTGCCAAGATGGATTTTCCGCACTGTGCAGAAATTGAAGAAATTCAATTTTAATTTAATTTTAATTTAATTTAATTTGTTTTCCTGTTCCCCATCCTCC
>NW_010118836.1:0-306 GCF_000699245.1 Pterocles gutturalis
AGCAATTTAATCCTCTGGTTTATCGCTCGCGCTCGTTGAAGCCGCGCAGGCAAACAAGCCTCGCTTCTACCCCCTGCAAAACCTTGCAAACTTTTATAGCTTCTTTTAATTGCTGCAGGAGGAGGGACAAATGCAATGAAAATATCGAGCCGTGTTTGGTGCTTTCCTGTCTCTCTCGTTTATTGCCTGTGGTATCCAGATGGGTACTGTGCCCCTGAAATTACATAATTTTATAAATATATAAAGCAACGGCAGGAGTATTGGGATTCAAGGGAACAAACTTTTAAAGCTGCAGGGTCCTTCCTC
>NW_010118837.1:0-16317 GCF_000699245.1 Pterocles gutturalis
ATAAAAAAATAAATGCTGGCCCATCATAAAGAAATGTACTAGTATCATTCCTGCAGCTGCAAACCACATGAAGCCAGAGCAATATTTTATTCTGAAGGTTGGCAGACTTTTAAAGAAATCACTTGGTATCAAAAAATAAATACATTTACATAGTGGGTTTCTGGCATCTGGAGCTAAAAAGGTAACTGGCAGTTATAATGGAGGGATGCAGTCCTGTTAATTTGTCTTCTCACCCACTGCTGTAGTTGGGAAGTCTCAGAGCACCCCTTCTAATTCCAAGCAAACAACGCACAATAGGTCACAAGTGCCACCAAGAACAGCTGCTTGACATTCATGTAAAGCATCCTGGGCCAAAGTGGAAGAACATTGTTCCAAAAAATCTCAAATGGCAATTAAACTGTGTGGACGGTATAAACAGGAAAATGTTCAATTGCACATAAATCAGGGTTTGAAAACCCATACCCCACCCCATACACAATTTGACCCAATTTCACCAAACACAGTGTTTTAAAGGGATCAAAAGCAGGCCTGGAATTCTTAAGCTATGATGTCTGCATATGCCCCAAGCACTTAAAGAAGAGAAGGGAAAAAAAAAAATATAAAGAAAAAAAAAAAACAGCAAAGACTTCAGTACCTTACTGTGTTTAAGCTCTATATCTTCTTCCCCATAATGTGTAACCTCCCCAGCTTCTTCTCCATGACTGAGAGAGAGTTTGGGGATTTTAATTTTCTTCTGCATCACACTGTTTTCAAGGTCAGATTTGTCCTCTAAAATGTATATTAAAAATAAAATTTTGTTACATTAATCAGTGTTCTTGCTTCCAAATAGTACATGACTTAGGCAAGACCAGTTAAAGAGAAAAAGAAAAAGAAAAAAACCACCCATGCTTCAACCCCCTCATGATACTATGATTAAATTAATCCATGTTGTAACTCAACTGATGCCCACTGACAATTCTAGAGTTTCAACGGGGGATCAATCTGGCCACACACAAGAATAAATATTGTAAAATGCCAAGCTAAATTCATATGAGTGATCAAAAGTGTCAATGAGTAGCTAGTACTATCGCTAAAACAAGAGTTAAAGATGCTGTAAATAAAACAACTTCCTAAAAACCATTTTTATTGCTTTAAATTATGTTTACCAACAGTATTTTCATATTCATAATCTGTTGCTGCAGTTCAAACTCTGCTTGGGTTTAAAGTGAAAATAAACTTGGTAATTCACCCTAGAGTCTAACCATCATCTGTCAGCAATACAGCTCTATTTGCACACACAGGAGATTCTGCTGTTCTGCACAATGCAGGGCTGGAAAAGGGGATGCTGCAGGGTAGGCTGGAAGAGCATTAGAGAGAAGTTGTGTATGAACCAAATCTGTAACAAAAATACTGTACAACCCCTATTTCATCATGTGGTATATTCAATTATGATTCCCGTTAAAAGAAATGGAGAAGAGCTGCTCTCCTGCTGTGCTGGAGAAAACTACAACAGCCATGGCCCAGAAATCTCCCTTCTCAAGGATCCTTCTTGCAGTTTAGGAATGAAAGAAATGGGACAGTAATGGGATTGTGTGAAAGAATTCATCCTCAAGACAGAAAGGGTATTTGACTTGGTTGTAAAGAAACCAGAGACCAAAGATAAGGGTATTTGAGTTGAACATTCTCATTAACACCACTGATTGAATTGTAATCTGTGTTGCAGGGATGGTCTTTTTGTTTGTTTGTTTGGTTTTTTTTAAATATCTGAAAGTAACTTCCAGGAAAGATGTGACAACACAACCCCCTTTCCAGTAAACGCAGTTGAAATGCAAATTAGGAAAGAGGGCACGATGATATTCCTATGCAGAGCTAGTGCCTTCCTCGTGCACAATGAAGCACCTCCTCAGGCAGTATGGCATTTCTGTATAACTACACATCATTTTACAACATCACAACTGAACCATACACCAAGGCAAATTCTAGCATTTGAAACCACACATTAGGAGTGTCCCGTTAGTATTTGCAATCCTTGTGTGGTTGAGGACATTGTGAGTAAAAAGGTGCTTAAAACAAAGGATTGTTCTCACAATGACAGAAATGCCATAGGCCTGCCTTGGCTTAAGAGCATGTTTAAATGCTAACCTGTGGAGTATTACCTAAATGTATCCTCCTTTACTTCTCCCTTTACAATTCATTCAGTAGAGGTGCTTGAAATAAAGAGATGAGTGTTTCAGCTGAAAGACTGTGAAACTGGATTTACCCTTCAGATTATAAAACAAGGCTCCTCTGTTTAAAGAAGTTTTTGAATGAAGTAATCATATAGTGCTTAACTGTGAATTTAGTCTTATACTAAACAAATGATATGAAAATATTAATGTAGTTGTTTTTGTAGGTGCATTCTCCTTATTTCCCTATATACTTTGATATACATATTTACAAATGTGTTTTTGAGACAGCTCTGCTTCCAGAGTGCATGAATTCATGTACCAGACAGTGATGGAGAAGTAAATTACTGCTGGAATTCCTCAAGCATCCCCTCTCCCCATGATTCCAGTAAATCGGATGGAAGAAACAGAAAAGACAGGATGAGAAGATCAAAACCGTGATGATAAGGAAAGGAACTGCTAATCAAAACTAGATGAGAGAATACAACATCCCCAAGACCACGAGATAAAGGAGACTCCTCAGACCCCTAAAGGACTCTTTAGCTAATTATAATAAGAGACGGGGCTAGGCGGGGCTTGGAGATGCATATGAAAGAATGTATTGCAAAAACTTGATGGATATGCAACATTTTGGGGAATAAATAGAGGGATAGGTTTTGTGGAAAGGTACGCCTGTTGGTAGAGCAGATGATCCCCTCGCGTCCAGTGCTGCTTGCTTATTCTCCACCTACGAACAAAATAAAATCTTAACTTTTTTTCTAGCCGCGAAAGTGCCTTCATTGATAACAATCAGGTAATGGTACTAATCATTTTCCTTTAGATACACAAAGCCAATAAATGGTTAATCTTTGAATCTCATAAAAAAATCAAGTAAATGTTTTCAAGTCTGAAACATTCTAACATATCTCAAAACTAAGTACTTCAAAACATTCTGAAAATAAGTTTGAAATACGTTAATATTCCTGAAAAAGTGCAGAGGGGACAGGGAATAAAGACTATAGTCTCCCCAAATGTGCCTGTGATCTGTAAAATTCTTGCAGAGCAGACAAGGTCTTAAAAGTTCCCCCAGGTTGGCTACTTGTTCAAGATATTGACAAGGAGAAACGCATTTAAATTCTGAAGTATCCTCTTTGTACATTGAAAACTTATGAATAAGAAAACATTTTGAGTCCTCTTATCCACCTGCAGACTGTATTTCACAAAGTGTCCCATGAATATGTTTGAAAGTGCCAAAGAGGATGGCATTTGTGAGTGCTTAGTTGTATTGACTTTTGCTTTCTCAAATTAGCATCTCTCCACAGAACCTCAAAATGGTTCGTGTTGACAGTGTAGAAAAGGGAAACAAAGGTAAATCACTGTTTAATGAGGAGCGAGGCATTCATTAGAAATGAATTACACAGATGAATGCAATTCATTTTGTTACAGATAGAAATGGATCTCTTGTAGGCAAATGGTGATATTACAGCCCAAGGCTATGTAAAGAGAATAGGCACAGAACATGCAGAATAAGACATTAGACAACCTGAAATGAAATGCAGATGGTAGCAATAAATACTGAGACAGATGCATAAAGAAACAGATAAACAACAAAAACCAGCTAGGCTTATTTTAGATCATTCTCTATTCCCCAAAGCATCACGGATGCTTATCCCAGTAAAACAAAAAGGCAATCCAACTGTTTCAGTTATGAAAATTAAACCCCTACGTTTTCATTTATTTGGAAAATGTAGGTTCATCAGAAAAGTGAGATAACCCAATTCTACTGTCAGAGAGCAGAGAAAAAAGTCAGAGAGCCCTTCTAAGGAAAAAAAATACAAATTTACAGACTAAAGGACAGACTGATGGGGATTGGTATCCTCTTGGAAGGACAGAAATTTAAGAATAAATAAATCCATACTGAATTGGAAAAAAAACCCCAAACTTTTCCTGTGACTATGTATTTTGGGGTATCTGATAGATGGAGGAATCCTTTGCTAAAATATGTTTTCCACAATTCCTTAGAGGAAAAGCAGCCACATGCACACTGCAGAGCCAGCTCCTCTGGACTGCTTTGCCAAATCATCTTCCACAGAACGTGCAGATGAACTCCTTCTACATTTAAAGCATGCAGATCAGTTTCTATGCTCTGAAATAACCCTTGGCCTCACTACAAGATGGACATAATCCAACTACTTCACATAGTTAAAAAAAATTGTCTGCTGGCAACTAGCTGAGGTCACCAGTAGCCAGAACCCCATGCAAACTGGAAATGGACACCAGCCATCCTTCCCAGGGCCAGGGAAAAGCAAGTCTTGAAACACTCATGGAAAGGGGTCACAGAAGAGAAAGTGCACGTGCAGACTACAGTGGAAGTCAGCAAATACTTTCCGACTAATAAAACAACATTAAAATAAAAACAATTTAGAAGAACAGAAATATTTATCTTTTGATTTTGGCATTTTATTTTTAAGTCAATTTATAAAGGTTAAGAACACATTCTATGCGCTGAACAATAGAAATGAAAAATACTTAGTTTGGGGTCAAAGAAAACAATGCAAGTTTTCTGAATTCGTCATTCTCACCATTCCCTTCCCAATTTCTCAGATCGCCTATGAAGGTGGACGGAAGGTAAAAGTTTGTTTATATACCTCCTTACAAATGCTTAGTTTGTATATTATTGGCATGTAACTATCAACACAGTTCTCTTTCATGTGTTGCAAGTCTCATCACTTGACTTTTTGATTTTACTGTTTATCCTGTAAATGAACAAGCAAGTTGAAGAAAGGAACTCTTTTCTCCCCACACAAAATGTGAAGAAACAACAGTGAAAATTAGTTTATATAAATGGAAGCTCAGGGACTTTAAATTTAGTCAATGAGCAAATAATTTTACGTTCCTCTGCCTTCCAACAGCAACACATAAAATATGTTCTTACATATGCTCTGGTGTTTGTAGGCCTATTTATACCTAACACAATACATCCAGTGTGGTGGATATGAAAAAGCCTTTTGTTTTTCTTTTTCTTTTTTTTTTTTTTTTTAAAAAAAGCACATTTCTAACTTCTGTTGTCTTCTGCATTAGCTGCAGATAGAGCCAGAAAAATCTCATTCTGCATTTGAGGTTAATGCTGGAACACTGGCTCTTCTTCTGTAAATATTAATGAAATTTTGGAAGGGACAGGAAGGAGAGACAGGAGACCAGGGAGGCGGGGTAGGAAAAAACATAATCATGCATTTAGAGCAGTTCTTCTTAGGACTCTCCGTTTGTTGTTGTGTCAGCCTATAAAAGACAGGTACAAAAGCATAATCCAGCAAAAAGGAACACACACACAATTTTGAGCCAGAAGAAAGCCAGGGTATGAAGCAAGCAACTGGACAAGCTGCAATCCAGTGCCTGAAGCAACAGAACATGCTCAAAGAGAGGAGGGCAGCCCCAGAAATGTTGCAGCTCAGAATCTCCTTCTGTAAGGATCCGAATCATTTCTCTGGACTATCCCCAAATAACCTTGCTACAAGTTAAAAATTATACCTTGCCTTAGGTGGCCATGATCAGATTTCATTAAGTTGTGTCTATTGTTTTTCCTTGATATGAAATAAGTTGCTAGCACTTAACATGCCTAATTAGGTACTTGTAACAAAGTAGGCAGGGTAGAAGCACCATGCAAGAATGGACACATTGCTTCTCTCTGGTTCTTTAAGAGCAGACATTCTGGAAGACACATGTAAATTAAGAAATATTGGGTTTGTGCACAGTAGTCATAATGCCAGACAGAGAACATGGTATTCTGTGATTTCATATACAGAATAAAGAAAGCATACTGGAATAACTGTACTCCAGGAAAAGCTCAGACTTGGAGAGATCTTGCCAGTCAACTCCACAAGTTACTGAAGTACCAGGCTCAAAAGCCAGCGTACATGATAGCATCTCTCCCCATACGGCCACCTACCAAAGCTGTTCGGGCAGTAAGAAAACAACGAACTGCTAAGAAATTTCAGAGTGGCTGGGAAGATATTTGGCCTCAGCAGTGCTGAAAGAAAGAAAAGCCAAAAAAGCAACCCTGCATTACAGCATCTGTATCGACGAGCAAAGGATAAACTGTTCCTGGAATGTCTTCTTCAGTCAGGCTTTTGATTCAGCATCAGGATGGGTGGATCCAGGCCAAAAGGCAATAGCTTGAAGTCTAGAGCAGCTGGGAACTGAGGCAGACAAAGCTGCTTTAACAGGGCAGGAAGTGAATTGGTTAAATTCAAGTAGAAATATGTTAGTGCTCCAAAATTGAAAACCCTACTGTGGGATGCAGAATAAAACTATGGAAATCTCAAAGTCTCCTTAAAACATTCCTTAGTTTCTAATTTAGAAATAAGGACTGAGCAAACTGATCCCTTCAAAAAATAGTTCAAATGCTGATTTTTTTTTCACCTTTGGAGTAAAAGCTGGAAAAACAGAGGAAAAGAGCTCTGCACTCCAAATGGATGAGGGATGGCAGGTCTGGGATCAGCCCAAATAAGGGGCTCGGCAATGCTATAAATCTTACAGTAATAAAACCAAAGAACCTTGAGCAAAATTCGTCCTTCCCCTAAGCCTTCAAAAAAATTCCACCCCTTGTGAAAAATGATATACTGACAGATGAGAAAATTTACCATCACCCTTCCCATTTCCAGGCACATACCCAACACATATGGCCAACACCTGTACAAGATCCCCTCCCCCCCAACACTGCTGCACTGAACTGCTTCGCTACTGATTTATCCAGGTTGCTTCTACAGAGCAGATAACATCACCTGCTTATCAGGTTGTGCATCAGTTACAGTTCATAAAGTAAAAGACACTTAAGAACCAAAGGGAAAAAACTACAACCAAAGGTATACTTGGTGCTTCGAAGCAAATACACACACCAAGCACGACAGGGCATGGATTCCTAAGTGCCACTTAACACAAATAAACAATAATCAATATTGCTGTGACTGAGAAGGAAAACAGCATGACAGTACCCAAAAAAAAAAAAAAACAAAAAAAAACCAAAAAAACAAAAAAAAAGGCCAAAAAAAGCCACCTAGTCTATTTGAAACTGGAAAAAAAGGATTACAAATTACTTTCTTAGCTAATTTAACGCAAACATTAAAGAAGGAGTTTAACAAGAAGAACAGAATATATTTCAGAAAATGTAATGATCCTGCAGGCTCACAAAATATTCGGGATAGAGAGGAAGAAAAACTTGTCTCATATAAAACATGTCTGGGGCAGTAATACACTGAGATTAAGACCACCACCAAAGAAGAAGAAACTCTGAATGACAGTAACAGAGGACAACGGACAGCAGGAGAAATGTGAACGTTCTTTGAAGAGGACAGGTACCACCAAACCTGATGCAGCTAAAAGGAAGGGGTGTATGCACTAGAGGGCTCAACTGGGTGCTGGCACAGTCGATCCAGGATTTGGACAGTATAATTTACTATACTGGCTTGCATTTTTTCTTGCAGACTAGAGGAGAGCTTTGTTGGAAAGACAAAGAGGATTAGAGAAATAGATATAGGGCACACTAAAAACACTACATGAAATATATTTAGTTGGACAGAAAGTTAAAGCTGGGTGTAAACAACAAAGCAGATGAAATGTAAGAGACAGCAAGACTTTGGGTTGGGAGTGACAGAAAATATTACTCCCCTTCCCACTCTAAAATCAAGAGAAATGGACAAAAATATGTTGGGCCACCCCAAGCGTAAGCTGAAAAAGATTTCCGCTAAGGATGTCCAAAAGGGAAGCTGAAAACAAATTTAAGTGAGAAAAGTTAGGAATAAAAAGGTAGAGCTGAGAGTTGCCATCACCTGGGCTAGTATCACTCCCCAAAATTCAAGAACTAAACAGTCCTGCAGCACTTCCCCAGAAAATGACAATAACACACAAACAAGTGACTGAAAGAATGCCTTCAGAGCAAGAAGAGGACTGAGCAAAGAAGTCAGGGAGGAACAACATATCAAGTAACACTGTGACAGGCAGGGCCAATAAGCAGGTGAAGGTGAAGACATGCTCTTGAGGAAATGGCCAAAAAGGCTGTTAAATCTTGTGAAGTGAATTTCAATTAAGTGTAAAGAAGAGGAAACAGAGTGAAAATAACTCTTAATCAAACTGGGAAGAGGCAAGATAGTAAGGTCTTAAAGTACCGCTTGACAGGTTTAGAGATGATGGGTAAGAAGGATGGTGTGCCAGAAGCCTGAATCAAGACTGCTCACTGACAATGGGGCATAAGCCACACTGGTTTTGTACAAAAGCACTAATGGAGGAAGAGAAAGATTAAGGAGCCAAACTCCTACAACAGCAGAGGACAGATTATATAAAAAACTTCTGTCTCTAAGTTCTGTCTGCCATCAAGACTGGCTCTACTTCATTAATATTCAACATTATAATACAAGTAAATTCACAGAGCATGGACCTGCTGCTGCTGCTCTCACAAAAACACAAATCTACCACACCAGACACTGAAGGAACAAATGTTAAGGTCTGAATGCACACTTTTTGCCACAGTGGAACAGAGATATTCAGTTTAATATTCCTAGGAGCGAGAGCTATTGATACAGACCCCTATTTATAGTCAAATTTCTAACGCACATGAAGACATTCAAATATTTTGTAACATTCTCCTTTTTCACATGCTCATTTATCAGAAGATTATTCGGATTTACTGAGTATCGGCCCAGATGTAAGTCAGACCTGTACTGCAATAAAAACTTAAATGTATCTTCTTTCTTATTTTCCATTATTAATATGAAATCTATTTCTTAATTCAAGAGTTAATACAAAGTCTCTTCAAAAATAATTAACCAAAAGCAACACGGCTCAAAACTAAAACTCTGCTGGCAATAATTATTATTCTCTTATTCTTCGCCAGCAAAGCTCTCCCTTCCATTTAACTTTTAGTGGTATTAGAAGAGTGTTTGCAGTAGAAACTGACGAAGCTGGAAGATCAAATAAAGACAAGACATTATACTGAGAAACAGGAAATCATGCTCTTTACAAGACTTAGGACAGTTTTAATCCTGGATCCAACGTTTACTTAAATACTGACCTTGAATAACTCAACCTTTCCATCTTACTGTCCCCATCTACCCCACTGAAGTGTTGTACAGATCTGTTAATATTTGTACAATACTCTGAACGTGTCAAACACAACGGATTATAGCTATTATGGAACAACTCTCTTAATCCTTTCTGAAACTAATACAATCATACAATATTAAATTAAAAAGAAGAAACCTTGAAAACAAGTAGGATGTTTAAATGCTATCCTTTACATCTTTCCTCTACATCTACCTACATAGGAAACCCAACTACAGGAACTATTTTTCAAAAGTTTGAACATGATAAATATTTTACAAAAAACTATTTAAAATAAAAGCTATTTCTTTCTTCAAAAGTTCAAAAGTTCATTTAAAGAGATCATCAATCTCCATGGCAGCTACAATTTGTCAATCTGGCTGCCCTGACCAGTCAATCTGTATGATACTGTAAAATTATACTAGGACCAAACCCCGATTATGATTTCATATCACAAAGGCCACAAAGCCATGGAGACATTGCTTACCAGCCATTCAGCAGATAAAGGAGCAGCCTACAGGGAACACTCCAGGAAGCCTCAGCAACTCTCTCTGCCCAAGGAATGAGCTTGCTATGGAAATAGTGGGTAGATTTACGCATTTTTCAGTTTAGGTAAAAAAATTACAATGTGGTTCAGCCTCTACTATTTTTAAAGGGTTTCTTTAAAAAATGCAAATAATTGACTGACTGGCACTTAGGCAATCCACGGGAAAAAAATGTTTTACAGTTAAATTATGAAAACAAAAACATTAAATTACATTTTTCCCCTTTTCACTCTCCTGCAAATTTTAGCATATTTTAATTAGTAAGTGTTAGTTACCATAGATACCATAACCATACTATCTTTGAAGCCAATTTTATTAAAATCCTGAAATTCATACTTTTACAGTATCTTAGTTAAGCTCATACAACATTTACAAGCATAAATGCTGTTACCTGGTATAACGCATGTACTAAGACCAAGAGAAATAACAGCAATGTAGGTCATCTGTGTGTCTTTATGTCACAAAAATAAGTGACTTCTGACTATCAGGGTGAAACAAAAAAGCAAATGTGACTGAGGAACAAGCAGGTCAGTTGAGAAGGATTTGAGACCAAAAAAATACATTTATTTCCAGGATAAGCACAGCAATACAGGAAAAGAGAAAACTAAATATAAGGGTAAAATCTTCTTGCACAGATAAATCCCAGCCTTTTAACTCCATTTTACTGGCACTTTATCCTGCTGATGACATATAACCATCAACATTGTCATAAGGGTTACTCCCAGCCACTACTTACCAACTACAGTTTTAAAAATTACAAATTTTTTTTTTGCTGCTGACACTTAAGATTTGCACAAATGTGACATATTCAGACTTCAATGCTGAACAAACAGAAATGACACAAAAAGACCCCCAAATTTTGCCTTTGTGTAAGCCCTTCATGACTCAGATAGGTTCCTACAGAAGGACTTGGAAGAACAGAAAAAAACCCCCATACTTCATGGGCAACGAAGCTGATGAAGGGTCTGGAGCACAGGTCTTATAAGGAGCGGCTGAGGGAACTGGGGTTGTTCAGTCTAGAGAAGAGGGGGATGAGAGGAGACCTTATCACTCTCTACAACTACCTGAAAGGAGGCTGTAGTGAGGTGGGTGCTGGCCTCTTCTCTAAAGTAAGAAGTGACAGGACAAGAGGAAAAGGCCTCAAGTTGCACCAGGGGAGGTTTAGGCTGGATATTAGAAAAAATTTCTTCACTGAAAGAGTGCTCAGGCATTGGAACAGGCTGCCCAGGGAAGTGGTGGAGTCACCATCCCTGGAAGTGTGCAAGAATCATGCAGATGTGCTGCTCAGGGACATAGTTTAGTGAGTTAGGTGGTGGTGGGCTGACGGTTGGACTCGATGATCCTTGAGGTCTTTTCCAAGAGTAATGATTCTATGATTCATCTTAAAAGAGTTAAAAATAAACCAGAAATAGATCAAAGACAAAACAAGTGTGAAATTCAGCTCTAAGTATTCTTTATGAAGGCTGCTACACTTGCTGTTCAGGACTATATATATTTAAGAGTGTGATGTAGTTACTCTGTTACACAAAATGATTTGGTGAATCTCTGAATACAGCCAGACCTTTCAGCTAGGAAAAAGGTAACGCAGCAGTACCATGCCAGTCAAGTATCTGACAAAGCAGGTCATGCACCTCAAGCATCACAGTAGCAAGTTAAAAAAAAAAATTAAAATCGTATGTTGAATAATTTCAGCACTACGTAACCTGCTGGGTTTACTGTCTCTCAATGACAGCAGAGGGCCACCCGCATGGCAAGCCCTGGTGCCCAGGCACAGCAGATAGCACAGGCAGGAAGGGCTGGACTTGCCACTCAAGGGCAGCAACGCACAAGCTCATCCACCGGTACTCCAGAACTACCCCAGGAAAAATCAAACAAATTAAAAGCAGTCTGTGAGGAACCACTACCACTACCGGAAGGTTTCCTACAGCACCCTCCCGGCACTTCTTTACTCAGGGCAATGCTTGGGATCACCTAAAAAGCAGCCACAGACCTTTTGGTTTTTTGCCTGGTTCAATTTCTCCCCAGGTCCCTGTCACACACCATATGAGTTGCATTATCATGAAAGGGGATAGCCCTAGAGCTTCCTAGGGACAAGAAGCTAACAAGTGCCATCCCTACCACAACAGTTAATTCAGTCCACAGACTGCCCTGGTAAAGGAAACACAGCCTGTGGGCTATGAAAGAACATGGCACGGAGCATGGGGACACAGTGGCCACAGCCATGACATGACCAGCTCTACATATTCCAACTCCTCAAGCTGTCTGAATAGCACAAGGAAAGCGAATGCACAAAGACACACGAGAATACAGACATAAAAGCTTCACGTTAATGTTACACATCAAGACCACTCCCTGACCTAAATTTTGTATATTCTTGATATAATCCAAGATGTAATCTTGTAAATTTTCACCTATTCCAGAACTTGAATAAGGGTCTTTCCTCCACCAGCTATTCATATTGAAGAAGCCTGCTTCAACTTCTTAGTGTGTATCCACCCTCAGTCTTACTCAAAACTCACTCCTAGAATCACCAAATCTAAATTTCTTCTGGGAACAGAGATTTTACATCTTGCTGAAATACACAACAGATTACCCCATCATGAGCTCTACAGGCTTTTAAAGATTTACAAAAAATGCCTAACCTATTTTAGTAAGAAGTGGAGCATCACAGTGGACAAGAAAGAATATGGATGCACATAGATATTAACATGTCTGCTGTGGCAGCTAGGGAATTGCTGTGAGAATCTGATGGGGATGAGTTTGTTACAATTGTGTGGGTGGGAAAAGTTGAGGGTAGCAGCTAGAGAGAACAATTATTTACTGTAGTCATGAGAGAATGCCTCCAATTAGAAGATAGTCACCACTAATTTGTTAACAAACATAGCCCAAAGCAGCGAACTTTAAAAAAAGTCCTTGAACCTCAGTTCATTCCACCTAATACTCATCACTTTGCAAAGCAAGAGGCTCCAACAGGGTCACCTAAGGATCATGCTAGCTCCTACAGGGTGCATAGGCTTGTAGACAAAATTCAGCTAGTGACTATATTGGACAAGTGTGAAAAAGTTGCAAATGGCACATATATTTCAAGAAGAAGGACCAGAAAAACAGCATCTCAGGATTTTTAGGAGAGAACAGAAAAGAAGAAAAAATGAAGTGTGTGGATCATCAGAAAGACAGACTCAACCTCTTCCTGCAAAGCCACCTACTATTTTTGTATTCTCAGCAAGAGACCAGTTAACATGCCATCTCAAAAAACTGCTATATAGTGAAACTCAAGTCTGCTGAGTTATATTTTCTATTCAAGAGGTAAATAAAACTATCCTTTTTTTTTTTTTGCTACGTAACATCAGTTGCCTGTTAACCAATGCTGAACTTGTTATGGCACAAAACATTCATTTTAATATACCTTCTACGGCTTGAAGGTCTAGAACTGTCTTAGTTGGGGGTTAACCGTTCTGGTTTGAGCCCTAGTCTCTGGCTAACTTTTCAAAAAGTCAAAGGCTCCTGGACCAACACATATCACCGCTATCAGCAGTTACCAACCATACACACATAGCCACAAGAAAAGTGTACAGCTGCTCAGGGTTCATCTATCACTCTGCTGCAGTACTACTGCATATTACTTCTTACTGAAGTATTCAAAAGAAGACAGTATTTATCTCTTCAACATACCAAGTCTATCACAATTACTTGATGCTCTGAGTACGCCCATCACATTTCCCTCTTCTTTTTAAATTTCTGATACCTTTACAGCAGTGTTCTCTCCTCTGCAACAATATTCCTCACAAGCCTAAAGGCTTCCAACCATCCAACCTTGCCACAAACTGCTTCTAGACTCTCTCAAATGAGGAAAATTGTTTCATGAACTCTTTGCACAACCAATGCTCCAATAAAACTTTGTACTACGGGCATGAACAGGGACTTATCCCTGTATGACCTCCTAGGCAACCGTTTGAAAAGTACCTAAATTTCTTTAAACATCATGGGAAAGAAGAACTCTTTCCAAAATCAAAATTCATTACTCTAATGTGAGTGTTCTCCCTCTCCTCCTTTTTTTAGGACACTAGAAAGAAAAACTAAGCGGATCTGTTTCTCAGACTATGATTAACTCCCATTGCAAGGACAGCGTTTGATCATGAAAATATATACAAATAGGTACAACTTTGCTTACTTCAGCAGCCTTGTTAAACCAGTGTATGAAAACCGGGCGCCATTCAAACTATAAAAGAATTCTGTGCAGGCTCAAAAAAAAAAAAAAAAAAAAAAGATATTTTCCTTCTTCTTCTTCTTTGTTGTTTTCGTGTTTAATTTAATAGCTGTACCATGACTTTGATCCTGAACCCTGTTCCTAATGCGGAATCCTTCGACAAAAGCAGTAAATCCTTAAAGTTACTGATATACTAATATGTGCAGGTGAGGATTTCTTCCAAAAATTCAATATCAACTATGTATATTTTACATATAAAAGCAACTTTATACACATTATTTACCTTACTATCAAGGTAGGCAGGAACCGTTTAGAATGAAAAGTTCTATACTAGCACGTGAAACATAGACTTGTAAAATTATTTTTTAAACTAAATAAGCAGTTTCCAAAACATCAGCATTGTAATGTTTGCCATAAAAAATTGTCATCATCTGTGCAAATAGAGTTGGTTACTATAAACCAAAAATTGTGCTAAGATGTATTCATGCAAGATCAACATTTCTCCCTGAGGTTTTTAAGCATAATAAACACCAATATTAAAACTCTGGGGACAAAGTGACAACTTCCAAAGTAAGTAACCCTGCGTATTCAACATATGCTTAATTCAATTACAGTATTTTATAGTGTGGGGCGGAAAGCAGCACAGAAGTAAGGATTCATTTGGTGTTCAAGTGCAAAGTTTTCCAAGCATGTAAATTACAGATCTAGTCAGATATATTGAAATGTGACAGATGTAATAAAGAGACCTGTATGTTTCGTTGTGTTCCTGGCTCAGCAGGAGAATTTCCTGTAGCAATTAAAATCTCTGGGGAGCAATTAGTGCAAATCACTAATACAGGTAACAAGTCTTGTTCTCTGGAGGAAACAGCATACATCAGTTTGTTCTGGTTCAAGAGAGATGAAACAAAGGTACAGAAGAGCACTTCTCTTAGGTATGTACAGACTGTGCCAGGAACAAGGGAACTGACAAAGTAGGTGCACTTTCTGCTGGAAAACTGAGGCAATCTGGTGGGCTCAACATGTGAGCAAAATGTCTGTTGCTAAATATTTCTCTGAAACACTTTAGCTATGTTGAGATGAACATGAGGAACAGAAAGGGCACTGCTAGTGCAGTTCCCCAATGAGAAAGAGGAAGGTGGAGTCCAACTGGGATGCCTTTGAGAAAAGGCCAAGAAAACCCTGAATGCTCACACCACTGTCTTCCATGGATATGATAAGTAACTTGCAAGAAATACTTGATATACCAATTCTCCTCTGCTATAGACAGGACAGAAGAAACACGGGCTGGCACAGGACAACCATAATTTAGCAGGAGAATCCACTCCTCTGGTAAGCTATCTTATTAGTTCTTCTGAACTCCAGGAGTTGCAAATATTCAGAAACTGGAAAAGCTTTACAGGGAAATGACATACATGTTTGCCTGTTTCTTTTTCTTTCCAGGCATCCATTTAAGGACACTACTGGAAATAGGATAATGGCAAAAGTCACTGTCTGAGGCAGGGACCAAATGGACCACCACCAGGCTGAACTGGTTTAGGAACTGCTACTTTCAAAGAATAAAAGTTACTAGTTTTACGTGACTTTAACACCAAGTTACTCTATTTAGACACCAAAACTCAGTGTTGTCTTCTTAGAACTTAATACTAGACAGCAGAGTTTTCTAAGCCAATGCTATATCTGGGGAAACATACACAACCAGTACTTCTCCCCAAATGGAAAAGCCAGGATCAGAACCCAATGTCCTTTTTGCTACCCAGACTGACATTTCACATGGTCATCACCATCTTTCAACAGCCTATTGGGCAAGTCCACACTACACAGTAATTTGCTACAAATAAAATCAAACTTCCTTCCTACGGCAGTGTGTTTTGTGTGGCTGCAAGGGAACTACAGAAAGTTTTCAAGGCAACATGCTGCCAAAGAGTCGCCATCTGGGGACACAGGCAGCAGAAGTACTGTCTCACAAGGGCTGAACTCATTTAAATGACCAAAATATGGGCTTATTTCTTAACATACACTTTAATTGGTCCTCTTAGCTAGATAAACATTCCTAAATTAAACATGAAACAAACCAAATGTAGCAAAACCAAGCCTAACAGGCGTAGTACCCAAAGGCCTGGTTCCACTATTGCCTTCCAATTTGTGAAGTCACTTAAACTAACAAAGTGGACATAAACCAGCACCTCGCTCATTTGGCAACATGCTGCCAGACTGCTAAGGTATTTAAATAACTCCATACACTACAAATATACTATGTATCAAAAAACCTTAACTTTTTTTTTTAAGTTTCTGGTCTCGCCCCCACCGCCGGCCGCTACCCAGGGGCTGTGGGACCCCCTCAGACCTCACG
>NW_010118838.1:0-1172 GCF_000699245.1 Pterocles gutturalis
CAGATGAGGAAAAGAAAATAATAAAAAGCGGACGTGGAAAAGAAATGAATAAAAAGCAGATGAGGACAAGAATGAAAAGCAGACGAGGAAAGGAACAAAAAGCAGATAAGGAAAAGAATAAAGAGCAGACGAGGAAAATAATCAAAATCAGAGAGGGGAAAGAATAAAAAGCAGACAGGGAAAAGAATACAAATCAGACGAGGAAATTAATAAAACGCAGACAGGGGAAAGAATAAAAAGCAGAGAGGGGAAAGAATAAAAAGCAGAGGAGGAAAAGAATAAAAAGCAGACAAGGAAAACAGTAAAAAGCAGACGAGGAAAAGAGGAGATGAGCAAAAGATAAAAAGCCGATGAGGGAAAGAAAAGAATAAAAAGCAGATGAGGAAAAGAAAAGAATAAAATGGAAACAAGGAAAAGAATAAAAAAGAGACGAGGAAAAGAATAAAAAGCAGACGTGGAAAAGAAATTAATAAAAAGCAAATGTGGAAAAGAATGAAAAGCAAATGAAAAGAATAAAAAGCAGACGAGGAAAATTATCAAAAGCAGATGAGGGAAAGAAATTAATAAAAAGCAGACGAGGGAAAAAAAAGAAGAAAAAGGAGACGAGGAAAAGAAAAGAATAAAAGGAGATGAGGAAAAGAAAAGAATAAAAAGGAGATGAGGAAAAGAAAAGAATAAAAAGGAGATGAGGAAAAGAAAAGAATAAAAAGGAGATGAGGAAAAGAAAAGAATAAAAAGGAGATGAGGAAAAGAAAAGAATAAAAAGGAGATGAGGAAAAGAAAAGAATAAAAAGGAGATGAGGAAAAGAAAAGAATAAAAAGGAGATGAGGAAAAGAAAAGAATAAAAAGGAGATGAGGAAAAGAAAAGAATAAAAAGGAGATGAGGAAAAGAAAAGAATAAAAAGGAGATGAGGAAAAGAAAAGAATGAAAAGGAGACAAGGAAAAGAATAAAAAGGGGACGAGGACAAGGATCAAAGCGGATGAGGAAACGAGATGAATAAAAAGCAGACGTGGAAAAGAAAAGAAGAAAAAGCAGACGGAGATGATCAAAAGATAAAAAGCAGAAGAGGGAAAGAAAAGAATAAAAAGGAAAAAAGGAAAAGAATAAAAAAGAGACGAGGAAAAGAAAAAAAAATGAGATGAGGAGAAGAATAAAAAAGAGACGAGGAA
>NW_010118839.1:0-3729 GCF_000699245.1 Pterocles gutturalis
GGCTCAGGCAGGGCAAGGAGCAGGCAGATGCAAACAGAAGGGCTGCAGGGCAATGCAGGGTGGAGGCAGGAGGGGTGGGCTGAAGTGGGGCTCTGCTGATATTTTCTGCCCCACATTGTCGTTCATGACAAGGATTGATGGCAACAGCTTCTTTAATTCAAGCTGGGACTCGGTGGGTGTGACTCAAGCGGGGGTGGGGCGGGGGGGGGGGTGCCCCTTGGCGCCTTTGGCAACTCCCTTAGCTCCTCCGTGCTCTGCTTTCGACACCCTCCGGGACATCCTTCATCCGCAAACCCGCTCAGGCAGCGGATTATGCCAGCAGCAGAGCCCTCCGGGGACACACTGGCATGAAAAGAGGGTGCAGCATCTCAAAGCAGCCCTGGCCTCCAGCACCCAGGGGTGGGATCTCCCCCATCACACGCGGTTCATTCTCCCATCCCCTCCCCACGCAGGGAACGGCGCGGTTTGTTTATGTGTGGCCCTGGTTGGAGCGGTGATCTGCCGTGGCTATATATAGCACGCGATGCTGTCATCCGAGTTCAGCCTGGCTGGGGAATTTATTTTCTGCAAAGGTTGGGAGGCGAACGGGCTGAAAACAGGCGTGGAAATGCCAGAGCGGTGTGATTCCCTGGCTGCCTTGTCCGGGCTCCTGAAAGGGAATTGGGCACCTTGTCCTGAGCATTGGCCTCGCGATGACAACGGGGCAGAGGAGAAATGTGTGGAGGGGCTGAAATGTCCCCCGTTGGCTCCCTGCTGCAGGGGTGGGCATTTAAAAAGCCATGCAGTTGCATGCATGGATGCATGGGCTCCATACAGGGAGGAGACCCCTCCCTCCATCAGCTCAGGGTCACCAGGCTGATGTCCTAAGGGACCAACCCAGGATGGCAGGAGGAGGTAGAAAAGCATCTGAAAGCCCAAAATGTTGCAGGAGCCTAAATATTTGGGAGATAGCAGCAGCTTGTCCTATGTGAGATGGGACTGGGAGACCCCCCAGCCTCTGTGGGGGCTGCAGCATCATCCCTGAGCACCCGCTGGAGCATCCATCGCAGGGGCATCACCGTGGCATGGGGCATGGTGAGGGCATCTCGAGCTCATCAGTCCTTCCCCTGAGGAGGAAAGCCAGTCTCCTGCCTTGCAAAAAAAAAAAAAAGGGAGATGGGGAGGGTGGTTTCCAAATGTACGCTGAAAACCACGATGCATCAGAGGCAGCCGCTGGATGATCAGTCAGTCTGGAGCAGGAATCTGCATAAACCAGGCTGCAAAAAGTTTCTGAAGGGAGTCATGTCCCAACAGGGAAGCTTAAGAGTTAAGAGGGTGTTGCTGGAGCTGCCATAGGGCTTGAAATCCCCTTTCACATGAAGGGGAATGTAGCACACCAAGGAAAGCCCAGCCATGCCCAGGGGCTGTCAGGGAAATCCAGCAAACAAAGGGTGAAATGAGGAGATCTCTTGTTTCCCTTTGCTGAGGATCTTTCCCCATTAGTCATTCTTGTCACAGGAGCTGGCAAACCCCATTATTATTTGAGGGATCTGAAACTGGAATGGAGGCACAAGTCCAGGAGCCCTGCCGTCCCTGCCCCACAGCCCGGGGGGAGCAGGCAGGGACCCCCCCCAGACCCTCCGGCTCACCCACGCCCCTCCTCCAGGGGTAAAGCCTTTACACCCCCGGCTGGGTCGCTGCATTCCTCCTTGTTTGCCCAGCCTGGGAGCCCTTTCCTTGCAGGACACGGTGGCACCAGGAGCCACAGGGTGGCTGTGATGCTCCACCCCAGAGGTAGGCACCATCGTGGGGAGAAAGGACCACACTGACATTCTCCATTTTTTGGAAGCTGGGGCTGGAATTTTGTCTTTTCCCACTGCTCCCCTTTGGAACACGTCTTGGTGGGGTGAGAGGGGAGAAGGACATCTCTTCTAAGACGCTCATGGTGGTGGTCCCAGAGCAAGAGGGGACCAGGCAGGGTCACCTCCCCAGGGGGCAAGAAGGCCCACGTAGCTCCTTAAAGAGCAAGGAGAGCAAACACAAGCGTTAAAGCAGCCATCAGGGAAGAGGGAGATGGTTTTCGCCTTATAATCCAGGGCTGGCTGGAGCCAAGAGCTCTCCTGGCAAAGGGAACTGAAAGTCCGTGTGACCCAGTGGAGGAGCTGCAGAAGCTCCTGCACCATCTCACCAGAGCTCCTGCAAGGCTTGAAATGAGGGTCCCAGCTCTTTCCTCTGAGTTTTCCCCTTGTAAAATTGTTTTTGCAATGAATATGTTGGTTTTCTGGCTCCTGAGTATTTTGAGTCTTGCTGGAGTTCGACCCAAGATGAGACCCAGTGGGCAGGTCTCTGCCTTCCCCCTCCTCCCTGACACCTCCCCTTCTCATCTGCATGGATGATCTTTCAGGGTGGTCACATGGCTGGAAACATTTCGGGTTTCCCTTTGGATGAAAGCAGAGGGGTTGTGGGATAAACTTGACTCCAGCATCTGGAGCCTCG
The DNA here is from genome assembly GCF_000699245.1 of Pterocles gutturalis. Lineage (NCBI taxonomy): Eukaryota > Metazoa > Chordata > Aves > Pterocliformes > Pteroclidae > Pterocles > Pterocles gutturalis. The sequence continues at coordinate 2,476 of NW_010118839.1, forward strand.
CTGGAACACGGAGCCCATGGGCAGCTCTTGTGTGCAGAAGGGTCCAGGACCCACAGCCTGGGCTGGCCAAGCCATCAGAGACACTCTCCTGGTCTCCAGCAGTTGTTAACTGAGGGATTTATTCAATTACGTGGAACAGGTTGCCCAGAGAAGCTGTGGATGCCCCATCCCTGGAGGGGTTCAAGGCCAGGCTGGATGAGGCTTTGGGCAACCTGGGCTAGTGGGAGGTGTCCCTGACCATGGCAGGGGGTGGCACTGGATGATCTTGAAGGTCCCTTCCAACCCAAACCATTCTGTGATTCTATGATCTGAGCTTTCCTTTTTGCTCCATGAATTTTTCTGTGGCTTTCTGAGCCCTTGCATGCCCTTTAGCATCATCCAGCATCCTCACCACTCCCACCACCTACCCAAGAGCCACCTCCAACCTTTTGGTCTTCAACTGGCCCCAGTGTCTGACCTGCAGCATTGATCAGTGCAAAATGAACTCGTTCACCTCATCCTCACACCAGTACAGAGACACACAACCCTCCCTTTCTTTTTGGGTCCGGATCCTGACTGCAGGCCAGCGAGATGCTCCAGGTTCAGACAGATGTAACGGAGCCCGTTGTCTTCGTAGGAAGCTCAGAAGAAAGTCGATCGTATTATTAACACATGCCGCTCTTCACACAAACAACTTCACAAATATTTATCAGCTGGAGAAATACACAGGCTCGGAAGTTGCCAAGTAACGTAACAAGCGGTGATTTTAAATAAATATATGTGTGTCTGCAGGTGACGAATTAACCAAATCCCTTGGTATGTGTCCCAAAGAGATGATGGCTTCCTCTGGAAGCCCAGCGCCAGCAATAACAATAATGATCCAAGCCAGGAAAAAAAACCTGTGATAAGCAATTTCTGACCGTGTGTCCAGCACCTAGTAAATCCTGGGAGAAATTGGTTTCCTGCTGGGAAGATCCGCAGTGCCAGAACCGTGTCTGCCAGGGAGAAATTGGGATGGAGGATGGGTCGGGGGTGTTTATTTTGTGGGGAGGTGAGAGCAAGCCCAGTGCACTTGGTTGGGTTTCATCCTGCGTTGATGCTCCTCTCCTATATCCCTATAGGACCGCTCTTGGCTCAGGTTTACAGGATACCTTGTTGTAGACCCTGTATTTCCCAGTGGTTCCCCACACTTCCTTCCCTCCAGCCCCGAGGCCAAGCAGCAGGGCACAGGGGACCTCTTTCTCTCCAAACCAGGTGGCTATGTCCAGTAAACCC